>NC_052098.1:26610000-26910000 GCF_015852505.1 Tachyglossus aculeatus | reverse complement strand
CTATACAGCATCTTCAGAAACTGCTTTCAAATTGGTGCGCCAGAGCATCCTCCCCTATAATGAGTTGAGCATTCTTCTAGGACTGCATCCTCCTCTCATTGAGAATAAAAATATGAGATTTACATTTCTGACCTACGATCTGCGTAGTCAGTACTGAAATGGAGAAGAATCTCGTAGGAATGCTCATGACATCACACACTTTATGCCAGGCAGGCGATGATGGCGCGGGTTTGGCCAGGGACTGGCCCCTCTCCAGCCTCTGTCTGTTGAGCAGGGAACAAAAGCCCTCAGAAATTAGCCATTATCTTTCTACTACCTTTAGCCACAGCCCTCAGACTGATTCTGCCCATAGCCCTGTTGGAATCACAGGCCTGCAGTTAAAGTTGCCCAAGAGCTATTGGGCTGGCCCAGCCCTCTCCTGCTCATGACCTGAAGTCTCCCTCCTCCCCTGCACACCACCACCCCACCAGCTCTAGCCTTGACCACTGCCAGTGGCAGTGGTGAGGAGAGGGGAGGAGAGTGAGTAGAGACGATTATAGTCCCTTTTGCCTGAAACTCAAGCTCAGGACGGGGCAGTGGTCAGGAAGTAAAAATGAGTTCCTGGGAGTATGGGGAGGCAGAGGCTGAGGGGTCCTGCTGGCTGGACTGGACCCTTCATTCATGTATTCGCTCATTTAATCATATTTATTGAGCACTTATTAATAATTATAGTAATAGTAGTGATGACGATGGTACTTGTTAGTAATGATGACATTTGTTAAGTGCTTACTATGTGCAAAGCACTGTTCTAAGCGCTGAAAAGTGCTTTCTATGTGCCAAGCACTGTTCTACGCACCGTGGGAGATGCGCAATAGGCAGGTTGGACACAGTCCCTGTCATACATAGGGCTTACACTCTTAATACCCATTTTACAGGTGAGGTAACTGAGGCCCAGAGAAGTCAAGTGACTTGCCCAAAGTCACACAGCAGACATGTAGTGGAGCTGGGATTAGAACCCATGACCTTCTGACTCTCAGGCCCGGGCTCTATCCACTAAGCCACGCTACTTCTCACACTTGGGAGATTACAGTATAACATAAACAGACACATTCCCTGCCCACAGTGAGCACTTCTAGGGGGGTTACCTTCAGCCACCTCCCCCAGCGGTGCTTGTCCCCATGGTTTCCAAGGAGTGAGTCTGTACCCAGTGCATTGCTGAGCCAGAATCCTGTTTCCCACTCCACTTGCTGGTGACCAAAGGACAGTAGGAGCCAGGGCCAGGAGCTACCATCTTTCCCAGTCCTGGAGAGGGCTGCTGTCCACGAGTTGATAAGATTGCTGCTACTGAACAGTTTTCATGACCTAGTTCCAGCATATTCCGGCTCACTCCAAGCCCTGCATGTATTGACCTCCCTTCTCCCTCCCTCACCTCCCTTCTCTCCTTCTACTGCCCAGCCAGCACCCTCCGCTCCTCCACCGCTAATCTCCTCACTGTACCTCGTTCTCGCCTGTCCCGCCATCGACCCCCGGCCTACGTCATCCCCCGGGCCTGGAATGCCCTCCCTCTGCCCCTCCGCCAAGCTAGCTCTCTTCCTCCCTTCAAGGCCCTGCTGAGAGCTCACCTCCTCCAGGAGGCCTTCCCAGACTGAGCCCCTTCCTTCCTCTCCCCCTCCTCCCCCTCTCCATCCCCCCATCTTACCTCCTTCCCTTCCCCACAGCACCTGTATATATGTATATATGGTTGCACATATTTATTACTCTATTTATTTATTTATTTATTTTACTTGTACATTTCTATCCTATTTATTTTATTTTGTTGGTATGTTTGGTTTTGTTCTCTGTCTCCCCCTTTTAGACTGTGAGCCCACTGTTGGGTAGGGACTGTCTCTATGTGTTGCCAATTTGTACTTCCCAAGCGCTTAGTACAGTGCTCTGCACATAGTAAGCGCTCAATAAATACGATTGATTGATTGATTTACCTCTCTTGTCCACGTACAATCTGAGGTCTTGTTACTAGGGTATTCTTTCTCTGATTTCCCATTGTTATCACTTGTGTCTGTTTTCTCCCCTCTTGTTCCTCCCTCACCTCCCTTCTCTCCTTCTACAGCCCACCCCGCACCCTCCGCTCCTCTGCCGCTAATCTCCTCACCGTACCTCGTTCTCGCCTGTCCCGCCATCGACCCCTGGCCCACGTCATCCCCATGGCCTGGAATGCCCTCCCTCTGCCAATCCACCAAGCTAGCTCTCTTCCTCCCTTCAAGGCCCTACTGAGAGCTCACCTCCTCCAGGAGGCCTTCCCAGACTGAGCCCCTTCCTTCCTCTCCCCCTCGTCCCCCTCTCCATCCCCCCATCTTACCTCCTTCTCTTCCCCACAGCACCTGTATATATGTTTGTACATATTTATTACTCTATTTATTTATTCATTTATTTTACTTGTACATATCTATTCTATTTTATTTTGTTAGTATGTTTGGTTTTGTTCTCCGTCTCCCCCTTTTAGACTGTGAGCCCACTGTTGGGTAGGGACTGTATATGTTGCCAACTTGTACTTCCCAAGCATTTAGTACAGTGCTCTGCACATAGTAAGCGCTCAATAAACATGATTGATTAATTGATTGATTGTTCCAAGTGTATGAGTACTCTTTGGGTCTGCCTGTCTCCCCATTAGATTGTAAGGCCCTCCAGGGTTAGGACTTTTTTTTTTCACCCAAGTGCTAGGTATGATACTTGCCCACAGTAGGCTCTCAGTGATCATCATCATCATCATCAATCGTATTTATTGAGCGCTTACTGTGTGCAGAGCACTGTACTAAGCGCTTGGGAAGTACAAATTGGCAACATATAGAGACAGTCATGATCATGATGGTGGTCAGCCCTAAAGCCAGCCCAGTCCTTGCCAATTTATCCTCCTGTTGGATTCATGGACAATCTGCAGGATTGTGTAAGCATTTGTATAGTCCATGAACTGGGTAGTGCAGTTTCAAATTACACAAAGTTATAGAAAGAGGAAATCTCTGCCATCCAATAAAATTGATAACTGAGTTAATAATTAACATTTTACTGATATAAAAGAATGCACTAGGCTTCATATGGTTCATTAAATATTAAAAAGCTAAAATTCTGCTTTTTTCATGGTAGCTTTCAGATAATTTAGAGTTTCAAGTGATCTGGGGGGTGATTCCTCACCGTACCTCGTTCTCGCCTGTCCTGCCATCGACTCCCAGCCCACGTCATCCCCTGGGCCTGGAATGCCCTCCCTCTGCCCATCCGCCAAGCTAGCTCTCTTCCTCCCTTCAAGGCCCTGCTGAGAGCTCACCTCCTCCAGGAGGCCTTCCCAGACTGAGCCCCTTCCTTCCTCTCCCCCTCCTCCCCCTCTCCATCCCCCCATCTTACCTCCTTCCCTTCCCCACAGCACCTGTATATATGTATATATGTTTGTACATATTTATTACTCTATTTATTTATCTTACTTGTACATATCTATTCTATTTATTTTATTTTGTTAGTATGTTTGGTTTTGTTCTCTGTCTCCCCCTTTTAGACTGTGAGCCCACTGTTGGGTAGGGACTGTCTCTATATGTTGCCAACTTGTACTTCCCAAGCACTTAGTACAATGCTCTGCACATAGTAAGTGCTCAATAAATACGATTGATGATGATGATGATGATGATTATTCCATCTTTAGGACACACAAATTGGGCTTGTGAATATCTTCATATATTTCACAGTGTTTGAATAAATCTAACCAAAGACTCCTAGAAACTTCACATTCATATATAGTGTTGTTTTTGCATATTTGTGCATTCACGGCTCCTTGATCCTTTCTTCTAATTTTCTAATTCAGGAAATTATTGTTTAATGAAAAGAATGAAGGAGGACTGAAATCTTTTTCACCTCTTCAAATGGCATAGGTCACTTATAATTTATGGTGAATTGAAATGTTATCTTGTAATCAAACAATAGGATATTTGAGCATAGTTTTGAAAAACTGAATTAAATTTTCTGTAATGTGGCATCTTAGTAAGAAAATAAAAACCAAACCCTAGGTAACAGAAAATAATAATAATGCAACTAGCTTTATGAGGTTTTTCATTTACACTGTGCAAAGATATAAAATGAGCTGATTTAATATGTTGTGGGAATCAAAAAATTGTACACAGCAGCACTTACTAACAGATAAAGATGCTAATCAGAAAAGAATAATAGCAATCAACAATAGTGCATGGAGATTACTATCGTTTTTTGCACCTTGCAATCATTAATGAACTGTGTGTGCAGAAGTCAACAAGCCAAGCCAGTAAGCTTTTGTTCCATTCTTGACATTTGTAATTAGTAGCAGAACACTGAAATTTAATGTTAGAAAAATATGACCTTAATCAAATCTTGTTCCAGTACTTACAGAGGCAGATAACACTGTTGTAATTATGAGTCTCTCAGCATTTCCATTATGAACTCCTATTTTAAGGGACATAGAGTTCAGTCATAACAATTTGCTTAAGGCTGAAGTTGGCTTTCATGGGGTCATCTTTCTGGACGGTCTTTGAAAATTTTATAAAATTTTCAATCTTTATTTCCAGAATTTCCCATTTTTTTAGCTTTACACTGAAAAGCAGTTTGTGCCTTTGAAAATCGATTTCAGATTGGGTCTCCATCTATCCTCCTCTCTCTTCTGTCTCCATCACCCTAAGTCCCATTCATGAAACTTCCCCAAAGCAAAGGTTTCTCTAGATACCTAATATTTTAATAGCAATAAATGGTCATTCCAGGATCATGCAGCAAATGCAATTCATTTGCTACCAATGATTCTATTTTCTTTTTAGATGGGTGTTTTCTTACCATTACAGTTCAAAATTTTTCATTTCAGAGGAATGTTTATATGTGGATATTAAAATAGTTTTTAAAGCAACATGTAACAGAGTACAGTGCTCGGCACACAGTAAGCACTCAATAAATACGATTGAATGAATGAAAAATTGAATTTCAACCCAAATGGTTTCAGCATTCATTCAGTCATTCAATTGAGTGCTTACTTTGTACAGAGCACTGTACTAAGCTCTTGGGAGAGTACAGTACAATCATCATCATCATCATCATCAATCGTATTTATTGAGCGCTTACTATGTGCAGAGCACTGTACTAAGCGCTTGGGAAGTACAAATTGGCAACATATAGAGACAGTCCCTACCCAACAGTGGGCTCACAGTCTAAAAGACATTCCCTGCCCACAGTCAGCTTACAGTCCAGAGCTAGGACAGGGGGTGGCGTGGATTCACAGTATTCATTTCCAGAGATTCCACTTCTTCAGATGTACAACAGGACTTCAGAAAAACTACATCGTAAGACAGAGCTGATATTCTCATAGGAACAGTGCTGTAAAGCGTGGAGGATTGGTTCTTGACTCAAGAGCAAACACTCTGTTCTAACCAAAATTATCTAGAATTCTGCCCCAAATCCCTTGCCCTTTCTTCCCCCATCATTTTCCCATTTCAAATGATTCCCATTCCTCTTTGCTTCCTTTCCTGCTCAGTGTGGTTTTTAATTTTTTATTTTTAAATATACATTACTGTGCTTTATTAGGCTGATGTACTTCTCCCCTCCCCATCCCCACAGTGGCCATCAGACCAGATTGAGTGAGGGAGGTAACATGGAAGAGGACACTGCCACCCTTCCCCTGCCCAAATCTGGTCAGATCCCCACAGCTGTGGCTGCCCCAGAGTCTGCCAGCGGGCGAAGGTAGTGGCAGTTCCACCCCTTAAGCCGATTGCCATGACTGTGAGGGTCCCAGCTGGGGTTGGGGTAGCTCCAGCTGAAAAAGGAGCTGGCCTAGCCATAAATTTCTCACTCTGTATACTGCCTTGAAAAAAAGAAATGCAAAAAGCTGTGCCAGTCATGATAGTTGGGCATGGGCAATTTAAAGAGGGGCTGAAGGGGAGTGGGCGTAGCTTGGGTGAGGAAGGGATGGAGTTACCTGATTACTGTTCTGTACCCAGTAAATCAAACTAGTGTCTCATAGAAAGCTAGTGGCATAAAGTCAAAACCACTTTCAAAAAGTTGAAACAGGATGGAAATTTATCCATGTTGAATATGTTGAATCAATAACGACTGTGCACAGAGTACTTTATTAAGCTCTTGGGGCATCGCAGTAGAGTCAGTGTGCTCTCCCAACTGCTTAGTACAGTGCTTGAACACAGTAAGTACTCAATAAATACAGTCGAATAGTGCTTTGCACATAGTAAGCACTTAATAAAAGCCCTCATCATTATTATTATTTTATTCTGCTTAGTATCCACTGTACTAGGTAAGAGAGTTGATACTTAAGCACACTTGTCAATTTTCCCGGAACTTAGTCCTCTTGGGAATTTGTAGTGAAATAAGACAACATAGGCGTTACTATAAGCCATCCACACCTTCTCTAGAGGGAAACTAGCAGTTTCTCTAGAAGCTTAGTGTGATCTTAATATGGTGACATAGAAGAGATGACATTCAGAAAGACAGGATCAGTTGAAAGTTCTGGTAGGACTTGGGCAAGGAGAGCTATCCACTGGCCAAAATATGGCCCTTCTGTGGTGCACCTTGCCTGGTTCCTTGCCTTTCAGATGAGCATTTCTCAGACACTCATGGCTAAGAGGGCAAAGGTGGGTCCTTCTGCCAGCAGGATATGTGCTTGGGTTGTTTATGCAGTATTTCATTCATTCACTCAATCGAATTCATTGAGCGCTTACTGTGTGCAGAGCACTGTACTAAGCGCTTGGGAAGTACAAGTTGGCAACATATAGAGATGGTCCCTACCCAACAGTGGGCTCACAGTGGGTAATGGTTTCTGCTGAGCCATCCTCATGCTTTTGCCTGGGCCCAGCAGCAAGGATTGCAAAGCAGCTGGTAGGGAGAAGACGCACGGTCTGTGGTCACAGAACAGAAAGTATCAGAGACCTCTACAGAGCAGACACCACTGTGCCCTAACCCATTTGGTAATCCATCGTTGAGTATGATAATGAGAGATAATGGCTTAGTGGGCTTACATTAATCTTTTCTACTTTCTTTACCCAAAAAACAGAGATTATAGAAAATGAGTACAAAACTATTCCTTTGAAGTGCCATTTATTTTCCACATTTTGTATGTACTTATGTTTCCTTCTAAGTTTGGTATCCTATGAGGTCTCATTCTGTATTTCTGACCACCAGTTAGTCATAATCATTTTGAAAATTAATTTTGTCTTTTAACCTTGTCTAATTATACCACTATCTGTTGAGAACAGATATTGGATAGCTTTCACCCAAAGTTAATCTGAGGTGCAGTAGTTCCCATTTTCTTTGAACTGACTCCTTTCCTGCAGCTTTTCGATATTCATTTACTAATTTATCACTAATTTGTAGGAATCTTGAAAATGGCAGGCTAAAATGTGCAGAAAAGCCCACGGGGGCTACCAAGGTGGCTACTGTGTCCATCACCTGCTGGTCTATGGCACTACAACACAGCTTCAACACTACATACAGTGTTCACTTTGGCCTAAATGGGTTTTGTACATAAAACTCTTGTATGCACTTTACAATGTACTGTACCCTTGTCTGCCTTCTTGACTGTCACATCCACTGCCCCAATGGAAACAGGAGTGTCAGGGATGAGAGCGTGTGAATGACACTGTACAAACCACTATTGCTATTATTAATTGTATTACCATGATTAATTCCTCAGACAGGTTCTGAGTCCCAGAGTCTTTGAGACTGGTCAGGTCCCTCTGTTGTTTATGATGAAAGACTCCAACAATTTATTAGGGGTCTTATTTAAAATAGTCCTTCTCCCCAAATAGGGCAAATAATCTGTTCCTTTTGATTGTCCGATCAAGAGTGTATCGTTTGTCAGTACGATAGGCCTCTTGGAGCCAATTTAAATGGAACCTCCTTTATGTTTACCAAACGTTAAATCACCAGTATATGAAACAGTGTTATTGGACTTATAATTGGGTTATTTTTTTATTTTTTTATTTTATTTTTTTATACTGGGTTTTTTCCCCTCCCCGCACTTTATTATGTATTTAGGAGATTTTGATGATAGAAAACTTTAGGCACTGAGTTGACCTATAGAACCTATAGAACTCGTTGTGAAGACTTGTGAGCCTAAAGCCATTGTTGAGGACTTTCTTATTGGGCTAATATTAAAGGAAACATTTTACCCATTGGTACCCAACTAAGTTACCCCTAAAATTTCCTTCCTGGCTCATTTGCCCGATTCTTTAGAATTTATACTTACTCGAATTTGCTCCTATTTTAGTACAAAGTAAAGATGCTGTACACATTCAAACATAAAAATTATTTGAGTGCTTCCAGATTAGTCAAAGATATTATAAAATCTTAAGCTAATTGGAAGTTGTGTTTTTTTGGGTCATGCTTGCTAATCAATTTCATTGACAGGGACCAAAGTAAATTGTTAGATACAATTTTAAAATGCACTAATAAACCTATAAAAAACAAAAAACATATTCATTGTTGTTAGACCTATCAGTATCTATTTGCCACAATTTAATAATCAACATAATTTATTATACTGTTTTACAAATGTGCAGGTATCTTATACAAAAATAGGATGACTAATCCTTTTTAATTACAGCAAGACTATTCAAGGTGGCTTGGTTTATACATCTTAGCAAACAAGTCACTAAAATAGTATAGTGGGTATAGGAGCACAGAAGAGTTAGCCTAGAGATTCCAAGTCAGTGTGTTCATTGTTAAACATTGGTTGCTGTGAAAATATGCTTTCCATATGCTATATGTAATATTTGTAAGCCACACTGATAATAGTTTCTGTCAAGTGGTACTGAACACAAACTACCATTAGCATAAATATTTGTGTACGTCGGACATCAGTAACTCACTGCTCTTATTAGATCTGGTTAGATTTTTCAGGAAAAAAATTTAGATGTGCTATGTCACCCAGTAACAGTGAATGCCATAGTTCTACAGGAAGAATCCCTTGGGGTTCAACTTTGTCACCTTACAAATGGAAATCCCAAAGACAGTTAATTTGAGAAGCTAATCGGCATTAAGTTGACTTGCCATGACTGGTCAGTCAGGTGATGCTTGAAGTAATTGACTGATCAGATGAAAAATTTATCATTTTAAAATATCACCTGGACGACGAATCTGGAAGAGCCATGTTTGTAGCTTTTAGAATAAGATGCAGATCTGAAAGGGTGAGAAAATCCGGCAAATGTTTAAGGAGGAAAAAATGATAGACCACTTAAGCACTCACACTAGATGGATAAACAGTTGGGAGCAACCACATTAGCTTTTCTATAGGAAAAAAATTGTAGGTCCGTAGCCTTTTTGAATTCTTTGAAAGTGTTAATAACATTGTGGATAAGTCAGAATGGGTAGATAAAATTTACATAGTCTTTCCAAAGGCTGAGAATTAAATCTCTCAAGAGGTCATTAAGGAAACTTGGTAACCCCAGAGTGAGAAGTAGAGTTTTGCCATAGATTAGAGTATGAATGAATGGCCAAACACAGTGGGCAGAGAGGTAAGAAGAAGAGTGGCCCAGTCCTGCCAGAGAAGGAGTATTAGAACCAGTTGCTACTTATCAGTGTCTTGGAAGGAGAAGAAAAGGATGAGGGAGCTAAAGTTATGTATAGGACAAAATTGAGTGAGCCAAATTAGAAGTTAATCATGATAGTTAATCACTTCAAAATTTCTCAACACACTGCTGATTCTGAATCTACCTGTAGCTTTTTTCAGAACGACCCCTGCTTTTTCTACAAAGAACAGATTTGTTCTGTATGGCAGCAGAAGTCCAAATATCTCTCTCTCTTTCTCTATGCTAATAAATATTTTTTGAGTAACCACTGTCTAGTACTGGACTTTGTACCTAGATACCTATTCATTATAGTGAAAAATACTTCTTATTTTTGAGTTTTGAGGAACAGATATAGGAAATGTCACATTATTTTAAAGCAGCAGGTTAAAACTTTCTATGTTGCTTTCTATCAGCAGTTGGGTAGGCAGAAAATGTCACTAACTTAAAGAAGAGTCTGGATATATTTATGTTCAGAAGGGCTTATACAAACTTTATAGAAGAAAAGTTAAAGATGTTAGTAGGTTCAAGAAGAGTTTTGAGATACATGGATGAGCAGTCTTAGAAGCCTGCAACCTTGGAACTATCCTTGACTTCCTGGTTGTTGTTTTTTTAATTGTTGTTTTCCAATTCTTCCTGTTGCTAAAAACGGCTGAATTTTCTTCATTACGTTTCCTGGAGCCTTCCTTCTCCATCCTAAAAAGTCACCATCCTAATGCAGGCTCTTGTCATATCACAGCTAGATTAATGTGTCAGTTTCCTCATTGGTCATCCTGTCACCAGCCTTTGCCCTCTTCAGTCTATACTCCAGTCTGATGTTCAGAGCATCTTTCTTAAATTTCATTCTGCATAACCCATCATATTAGCAATCGCATCTTTGCATCAAACAGAAGCTCCTCATTACTGACTTTAAAGTACTCCACCAACCCTCTCCCTCTTGCTTATCCACTCTCTTTTACTACTGTACCTCAGCTCACACTCTTAGGGAAGCAGCATGATCTAGTGGAGAGAGCCCAGGCCTGAGAGTCAGAGAACCTGAGTTCTAATCCGAGCTCCACCACTTATCTGCTGTTTGACTTTGTGCGAGTCACTTATCTTCTCTGTGCCTCAGTTTCCTCATCTGTAAAATGGGATTCAACACCTGTTCTTCCTCCTACTTAGACTGTGGGACAAGCACTGTGTCCAACCTGATTATCTGGTATCCAGGATCCAGCGCTTAGTATGGTGGTTGGCACGTAGTAAGTGCTTAATAATAATAATAATGGCATTTGTTAAGCACTTACTATGTGCAAAGCACTGTTCTCAGTGCTGGGGAGGATACCAAGTGATCAGGTTGTCCCACGTGGGGCTCACAGTCTTAATCCCTATTTTACAGGTGACGTAACTGAGGCACAGAGAAGTTAAGTGACTTGCCCAAAGTCACACAGCTGACAATTGGTGGAGCCGGGATTTGAACCCATGACCTCTGACTCCCAAGCCCAGGCTCTTTCCACTGAGCCATGCTGCTTAACAAATACCACAATTATTATCATTACAACTCACCATTTGTCCCAAGTAAACCACCTGACAGTGTGTCATTCTCGACTCTCCTGCTCATGTCCTTCCTTTTGCTGGAACCCTTCCCACCTTCATATCCTCAAAACACAGTTTTCTTCCTCTTCAAAGCCTTCCTGAAAACCTGCCTTCTTGAAGGCATTTCCCTGATTATTTCCAGCTTCCCAGGTCAGGTCCACCCAGTGACTGCTCTTAATATTTATGTTGCTACACCCATCATTAGCATCTATACATATTCTTGACTTGTATGAACTTACACTTATCTATTTATTGTTCCAAATTTCTATCAACGACTCTATCATTGTGTCCTTCTCCTTCACTTGAGAATAGATTGTGCCTGTTAGTCTCTCCCATTACATAGTAAGCTCCTTGAGGGCAGAGACCTTGTTTCTTGTACTCTCCCAAGTCCTTAGTACAGTGCTCTGCCCAGAATAGTTACTCAATAAATACTATTGATTGATTGATTAATAGACCCTTAATAAGTTAGTGGGGGAAATAGGCATTTAAGAAACAACTTTTTTTTACCATTGTAAAAGATAAAAAGGTAAAAGATAAGGTTTAAAGGGATGGATGGGCTATTCATCTGACCCAGTATGGTATTGTCTCCATTCTTGAAAATATTTTAAGTTGTTTTCAACTAGAAATCTCCTTCATGCTACTGGGAATGCACCCACCAGGGTCTTCAATGACCTTGCTTCGTCCACGTCTAATGAGATCTGTTCAGTCCTAATCTTTATTGAGCTCATGTACTTGATTTGCAATAATAATAATGATGATAATAATAATAATAATAATGGTATTTGTTTAGTGCTTACTATGTACCAAGCACTGTTCCAAGTGCTGGGGTAGTTACAGGTTTATTAGGTTGGACCCAATCCCTGTCCCACATAGGGCTCACAGTCTTAATCCTTATTCTACAGATGAAGTAACTGAGGCACAGAGAAGTGAAGTGGTTTGCTCAAGATTACACAGCAGAGAAGTGGTGGGGTTGGAATTAGAACCCAGGTCCTTCTGACTCTCAGGCTCATGCTCTATCCACTAGGCCATGCTCACTCTTTCAAGGAGCTCACCAACTCGTATTGCTTTAGCTACCAACTCTATG
Source organism: Tachyglossus aculeatus (assembly GCF_015852505.1). Taxonomy (NCBI): domain Eukaryota; kingdom Metazoa; phylum Chordata; class Mammalia; order Monotremata; family Tachyglossidae; genus Tachyglossus; species Tachyglossus aculeatus. The sequence goes on along the minus strand of NC_052098.1, from coordinate 26,897,799 downwards.
CCTGGGACTCCTGAATTTATCTCACCAGATGCAACCTATCATCTCTCTTACAAAATGTATGGCACATTTAACCAATATGGAAAAAAACTGTACTCCTATTGCAAAAAAAAAAAAAAATCTTTCCTCCTTAAACCCATTCCTCCTACTTTTCCTATCATGATTGATATGGGTTTAGTACAGTGCGAGCACTTAGTACAGTGCTAAGCGCTTAGAGCAGTGCTCTGCACACAGTAAGTGCTCAATAAATGCAATTGATTGCTTGATTGACAAAACAACCATCCTTTCTCCTAGAAGCTTACAGCTTCAATGTCATCTTTGACCCTTCCCTGTCTTTCACCTCCCTCATACACTCCATCTCTATTCTCTGCTGGTTTTTCCCACTGCAAGTATTTCTGAGATCCAACCCTGCCCACTTAGTGTCTCTTCATAGTTGCAGTGCTGCATCAGCTTCCTTAATGGTATCCCTGCCTCCAGCCTCTCCCCTCCTTAATCAGTCCTACACTGTACTACCCAGAGCATCTTCCAGAATGTTTTGATTCACTTCTCAAAAATCTTCTCATGGCTTCCCATTTCCCTCTACAATAAACAGAAACTCCTGTTCACGGTTTTCCAACAGCTCTCTCCTTCTGTGTTGGTTTTCTTTACCAGCTACCCTCAAGCTTTCACTTTTCCCCCTTTTCAAGCAAACCTATTTCTCTTCTTGCTTGAAGTCAATCAATCAATAGTATCTAATGAGCACTCACTGTGTGCAGAGCACTGTACCACACGCTTGGGAGAGTATGATACAACAGAATTGGTAGACATGTTACCTGCCCACAGTAAGTTTACGGCCCAAATTTTAACTTTCACCAGTAGAATCTGTTTTCCCCACTCCACTGTATGGCTGTAATTTGTTTCTGCCTGTCTCCCCCAGTTAGGTAGTAAGCCCCATGAGAATGAGATCTGTGGATGGGTTACAGTTAAATAAACATAAGCCTGTTGTTAGACATTGCTGGGGGTAGTTTTATTTGAGAGCACCACCTTCATATATTAAAAATGTAAAATAATTGAGAAGTTGTTGGAAAAGTGCTTACAAATGGCCGTGTAATCCATTTACTTAAAGCGAGCATATAGCCCAGATATGGGAACTCTTATCTGTGAGCTCTTTGATCACTGATACAGTGCAGTTGGTGTTGGGAACAGTAACTACTTTGTGCCTTGGAAATGATAATACTGATTTCCTGTGAAAATCAATGAATGTATGCTAAGTACTTTAAGACCCACAGATTGATGCAACTATTATTATTTGAACAAATACATTTAACATTGATTTTGATATTTCTATTCTGTTGTACAATTTCTTACCTCTTAACTCCAGACATGCAGGATTGGAAAATTGTTGAAAATTAATAATAAAAATCCATTCAACTGTGGAGAGATCTTTCAGCGTTTCTTACCTGCATGTAATGTGCTTTGTACTGGACTGTGATAGGGGTAGCCGTTTGTGTCTCTTTGTACTATATTTCTCATTTCTCCACATAACTGTGTCGTATGTTTCCTAAATTAATTATTTGGGTGCGGTTGATAAAATCAATGTATTTCTGACAATCCCTCTTAAATTGTGTGCGAGAATAGACTTTCTTTGCTGCACTGTCACATTTGTTACACACAGTGCCTGGTGTTCTTTTCTTTCTCTTGGTGCCATGATCTCAGAGAGTTACCCCATTTCCTATTACTGCCTCTCAGACTGACCCATCTTCTGTGACTATCTCCCAACTGCTCACTGCTGTCACAACATTTGAGATTTTGCTTCATTGTGCCTTTAAAATGTTTCCTATGTCCACCTTTTCTACAAATGCCCCATTTTCACTCACCAGAGAGCAGTTGTTTGCTAAGGAAAGCATCCTAAAACATGAAAATGTAGTGCTAAGTTAAAGAATAAAGGCAGATCATGAAAGGCATGCTTTTCACATTAGTTCTGGGCACTTATATTTGACCTCTTTCCCTTTTCCTAAGTATCCTCATGATCTAAGAATGATTTAACTTCCTATTTTTTCCTCAGTTTCTACTTGGCAAAAGCAGTAATGGCAATCTGAGCACTGGACTTTTTGTTCTATTAAGGCATGGGCCATACTTTGTAAGGCTTATTCAGGAAAATACCTGGCAATATATTAAAGAAATATCACCATCTTTCTTAATAGTTAATACATTTTTATGAGGGTTCCTATTTGCTATCTCTTTACCTAATACAAAATGTATAAAGAACTATAAATCCCACAATATGCTGTGCAAACAGTATACCATCGTGCCAGACTTTCTATTTGCTTTAACAGTTGAATTTACCCACAAGAAGAAAAAGGTTATTTATTCAGAAATATTAAGCTGATGATGCCCCTGGTTCACAGGGGATTTTTTTCTCTGAAAGCTCTGTGGTTAGAATAAAGCTCACTCCTGGATATTTTTATACAAACATGATGTTTTATGTCATAAAACATCTGCAGTAGCATGTGGTACAATTTGATAATCAGAGAATTTCAGTGTTTTATATCTGGATGAGAGCATTATTTAATCTATTTAAATATGTGTCTCTAATTAAGACATACACATTGATTCATGAGCATGCAATTAGCCATATATTAGGTGAGCCAGAAAAGATGCACAAAGTCCCTTTATATTGTCTGTTGAAAAAATCAGTCGACAGAGATATCCTTATCATTTTCTGAAATGCATTTCTCTGAATCAGCATATTTTCATCCACTCCTGAAACTTCGGAAACTCTGAGCCCTTTCTAAACAAGATGGCTGGCAAATCCTAAGGACAGAGCAGAGACACAAAATAGAGACAAAGAAGCCCCTGAGAAGGCAGACGGACTTATATTGCTTGTGGTTTTTCAGTACAGCTGGTTTCAGATGTGTCGGCCTTGTTCTGCACTGGTCCCACTGCCAAAGCAAGACTGTCACACAGCTGGTAGTACTTACTGTACTTGCGGGAAAGTATGTGATTCATTAGTTGGAACCGTATGTTTTTCACCAGTTCTGGTCATGTTTTTGTTAGGATGTGGTAAAAGCATAAGCAGGGGGTGAAGGGACAATGGAAATATGCGACTTGTTAAAAAGATTGGCCCAAACCAGTTATTAGTTAAATTGTACATCATAAAAAGTCCACCATACCTCATAAGACAAATGACTTAATTCTTCATTCTTCAGTTGAGGTCATTTAGTCATAAGTAGTAAAAATTATCAATGTTGAATCCTTTTTTTTTCTTTTTTCTTTTCTGTAAAGTATTATGATCCTTTTAAACCCAAACTATAATATGGAGAGAAGTCATGCAAGTAAAAGACATTAATTTCCTGAAAAATGTCCATGACGGGCAAAGAACTCTAACGGGAGTGAATGGCTGTTGCTACTGATAAAATGGGTACGGCAGGAAGGCTAATAGGGAACACTGGCAATTTGGCTGGGTGTTAGGAGAACAAGGAGTGGGAATTCCTAGGCCCACCAGTTACAGAGCAGATGGAAGTCATGTGGCTAACAAGAGTAAGGGATTGTTACTTAAAAGTAATTATTGGGGACTGAATGGGCTTGCATCAGTTCTCTTAAGTGGTAACATGGGGGTGCCCTCTGTGGGGTGCCATTCTTCACTAGTGCTGTGAGTTGCATCTGATGAAGCAGTCTGTCTCATGAGTTTGTTTCTGAACCTTTGAATATTTTACAGCTGAATAAGCCTAATTTGGTTCATTGAAATATGAGTTCTCTGCTTTGTTTTCTTTTTCCAGGTATCCAACTTTAGCATTTACTTTCTCCTGCTTTTCTCAAACAATGTACTGTGCCCCTCCATCCCCACTCATGCTCTCTCACCCAATGTTTGAAATACATGCTTGTTTCTTGGAGTTTTCCCAATTAAATGTTTGGTAGCTTGGTTCATACAAAAGACTGTTTACTCCCTCCAGCCCTTACCTTCCCATTTTATCACCCCATTCTATACCAGGTTCTCCATCCTTCTCCAACATGCCTGCAACTACTGAGCTCTCCAGGCATTGAACCGGCTCTTTCTCTAACAATTAGTTCAACTCTGGCAACCTAAATCAAGGCATGCACTTAGAGGCTGTTGTCTGTGGCACTGTTGAACAGAAATAAAGCCTGCATCTGATGCGTGCCTGGATTTGGTCACCTCACTGTTGCCCAAAAGTTTTTGGCTGTGAGACATGCCAGAACTGTTTGGAAAACAAGAAACAGGTATTAAGCAGGTGGTGAATGTGCCAAATGCTGCTTATTAAAAGCCTTGCTATCTCTGCCCATCTCCTGTATCTATTGGGATGGCCTGAGGCATTGAATACTTTCAACACTTCTGGCTAGTATCACTGACCTTTGTCAACCTGATTTTTTAAAAAAATCTAGAAATGCGCTTGTCATTTTCAGTCTACTGACTATCCAAGAGGCTAGAGAGCACTGTGATAGACAAAGCTTTGCTTTTGCTTAAATTAGGATGCGAAACTCAGTACACAATTGCTGCCTATGTTTTCTTCCTCCCTCTCTGTTTCACCCTCTTCTCCCTGCCCCCCACCCTGCCACCAGACGATTGCTACTTGATTTGAGGTCTGAAATAATGAGGGAATGTCTGCATGATCAAAGTTACTCCCTGCCTCCTGCTCTCCCCAGAAGCCCTGGTATATGTGTTTGGTGGCGACAAACAGCTTGTAATGTATTCGAAGGTAATACAGTCACACTTCTGTTATATTCTTGAAGCATTTATTTGCTTTTGCATTCAATAATTCTAATGAAAAAAGACATTTTCAAGCCTCTTTGCTTTCATTTAGCAATGTAACGATTTTTTAAGTTTTTTCAGCTTAAGGAATGCTTCACAGAAGATCACGTGTCTTTGCATGTATTGATGAGTTGATATGTTCTCCGTTTTTCATAGTTGTACAATCCTTTTGGGTATGCTGCTTAAAGTCTACCAAGGTCTGGAAGCAAACATAACTAGGTGTTTGCAGTTATTTTTCAGTATACACATCCCGCTGTTGGGTAGGGACCGTCTCTATATGTTGCCAACTTGTACTTCCCAAGCGCTTAGTACAGTGCTCTGCACACAGTAAGCTCAATAAATACGATTGAATGAATGAATGAAACAGACCATTATTTCTCCAGGTTTTTTCTTTTGTGTGTGTTTTGTTTTGTTTTGTTTCTTTTGAGGACCCAAGCTAGCTCCTCATCCATTAGAAAATGATGTAATGCCAATGGGATGTAGCCCCACACAGCTTGAACCCAAAACGATTCCAGTTGGCTGTAGTTGAATGTGGATGACCAGAAGGTGTGATGCATTCTCCACTGTATTTGAAGTAGTTGCATTGGAAATATCCCACCCCGCGGTGTTGGCCCTTTGGTCCTTGTGCTGGCTCTCATAGCCACACCTGCATTCCTTCTGTCCAGATCCATCTTTTATTGCCTGCTATCTTTTTTCTAAGATCGCATGGGATGGATTGAAAGAGTGAACTAGCCTCCTCATTTCTTAGAAGGAAAGGGCAGAAAGGAAAAGAAGTCACTATCCAGAGAGATGGTAATGCCTCAGAATCTCTTTATCTGTGTAACACATTTTCTGTGAAGTTTAATAAGCCAGCTGTGAGATTTAAAAGCAAAAAGAAAAAGCCACCGAATTCTTTTTCCTTTTTAGTTCTGTTGATTTTTTTTTTCTGCTCAGTGCTTTCCCTCCCTTTGTGTTTCTTCTCCCTCCCTCCCCCTTTATCTCAAGGGAGTTCCTTGAGAAGCAAGGCTGAGGTTTATGTTAGAAGAAATTAAGGTTAATGATCATTGGCTCATTTTCATATTCCGTGGGTGTGGATGGAAGGGTAATCAGTGCAGGTGGCCTTGCCAGTTGGGAGTTTCTCTTTGTCATCAAGAAAATAAGGAGAGTGCAGGGATTGAATTACCACAACTATTTCAGGACTAAACATATTTCATTTCCCGATCGGGTCTGGTTTAAGGACACAAAGCTGACATTAATTTTATCTGAAGAAAGCACAGCAATTTTTTTTTTCTTAATTTGACCGAATACATAGAGTAGATGCTTGTTCGAATTTAATTCTAGTGTAATTTTACAAATAATTCCCTGAAAAGAAAAAGGGGTTTTGATTCGGTTGGACAGTTTATGTTTCTGTCCCCAGTTACCACTTACTTATTGAATGTTAAAGAGCTGCTCTTTAAAATGTACAATCTGACTCTGCCAATTGGCTTCCCAGCTGCCTGTTGTTACATATATAGGTGCTCCCTTCTAACTTTTTAAAGAATGTGCACATTTCTTGTAGTTATGTTTAGCTAGCAAAGGAAGTGAGGGATTTCGTTAAGGAAGTGCATACTGGCCTTGAAAGAATATCTAGTGTGCACTCTAATTTCAGTCATATAAAGACCCTTCTTTAAAAAAATCTGCATTTTACGAAGTCATGAAGTGACCAAACAAACCAGGGAAAGAGCCCTGGCTCCGAAAATGTAGAACTTACAGTTGCAACACTTTCTCCAATTTGTAGGTGTTTCTAATGTCATTGTTGCAATTGCCCTCAAGTGAGAGACTCTTGATTAGAGATATGGAAAAGGAAGAAATAAAATTTGACCAGAGACAATAAAAACCATTGAGTAAGTGTGTAAACATTTGGAGTGTGTTTTGCCTGATAGTATGGTGTTTGGAAATGATTATGGGTTTTGCTTTCTTAGAATGAAGCTACAGCGAAGGTGACCTGATTTTTTTTTAAAGCCAAGGTGTATTTGGCTTTCCCATTGTAGTTATAATATTAATGTCAAATCAGCTTTTATATTGTGTGAGAGTCGTTTTTGTGTTGGGAGTTTCTTTTTAATTAGCAGTACCCCTTGAAATTCTATGGACCTACTTAGCATTTATATAGCTTCTGTGGTATGTGAATGTTTGGTTACAGTTATACAAAACAAATTGTTACAGCCAGAGTAGCTAGGGCAAGTAAAAATATGGTCCAGATTTTGGTTCACTCAATCCTCTGTGGCAGGAATCGAACAACATATGCTTGAATATTCATTACAGAGTCATTAATATGAATTGTTTGCCTACTGTTGTACCTTTCCATGGTTTATTAATGACTCACGAAGAGATCATTCCCAAACATACAGAGGGCAAAAATACTTTAATGGCTTTAGAAAACTCCACGTAGCAAAAAGAGGTTTGTTACGGTGACACCATTTCCAAGATTCATTTAAGATTTGTCAAATTTGCCATAAGTGAAGATCCCACTGAAAACTAGTAAGGGCGCAGTATTCAGCCTTTTAAACAAATCCCCTTTATCTGTTTTTGGGGTGGCTGCTTTTTTTAAAAAAAAATGAAAACAGCTCAAAATACAATAGTGATTACTTTGTGCTGGGTTTTCCCAGGGCTTTACTTGCCTCAGGACTTAATGTGGACCTTTTGGCAGCATGTAGGGGGCTATTCTGGAGGCCTGATAGTTTTTGGGGAGTTTTCTGGTGCATTTTTTTGAAAAGCCACTATCGGCTGACAGAGTCCATGATGAGGTTCTACCCTGATGAAAACGGATTAAAGAGGTATAGTACAAAGGGAAGAGGATTGGCATGTTCTTTGGCTCTTTACAACCCTCCCCACTCCCAAGTCTCCCTCGAAGATATTCCAGTCACTGGGACATCGGGGTAGATGTCGGAATTTCAGGGCCCCACACTTCTCCCTGTTCAAATTAAGCATTGAATCCTACCCTTTGCATGCTATTTGGGATAACACAAAACTGGCTTTAGTGCTTTTTCTGAAGGGCATATGAGATCATCTTGGGGTTTTAACCACGTATTCATGGTCTACATGCACCTGTAGATAGCAGGAAAGAGCAGTCTACAAATTTACCATTACTTAAGTATTTGTTAACATGAATGTGGAATGATTTTTAGGTTGTAAATTAAAAACTTTTTGCATATAGAGGTAGAGCTCACTGACCATTATTTACATCAAATAGAATTCAGCCTTTTCAGCCATATCCACAGAAGGGAAGTTCTGAGGAGATGTATATGCAGTTTAAGTTTCTTAATATCTAATTTACTCATAGTACCTTTATATCCTTTATACTCACAGCTTCAAGTCCCTCCTCTACGTGGATGACTCCCAAATCTATCTCACTAGACCTGGCCTCTTTCTCCGTCTGCAATTTCACATTCCCCCTTGACTGCAGACCTGACTCTGTATATTTTGCCAGCACCTCAAGCTAGAGATGTCAAAAATTGAGCTCCTCATCTTCCCTCCCAAACCCGCTCCTTCACCTAACTTTACCATGACACTTGACAACACCACCATCCTCCCCGTTTCCAAAGCCCACAGCCTTGGCATTATCCTTGTTTCCTTGCTCTCTTTCAGTTGTTATATTGTAGCTAAATCCTGATGAGTTTTTCCTGGATAACATTTCCTGGATCTGCCCCTTCCTTCATCCAAACAACCACCTCCCCAGTCCAGGCCCTCATTATACCCCACCTTAACTGTTGTATCAGCCTCCTCACTGGTTTCCTTGCCTCTAAGGCTTCTCTCCTGTCCATTCTATTCTGTTGCTCTGTTGCTCTGATCACCTTTCTAAAATGTTGTTCTGCTCACTTCACTCCTCAAAAACTTCCAGTGGTAACCCATTCATTTGCTTTGGCATCAAACAGAAACTCCTGGCTTTTTTTTAAGGGATTCCAGCAGCTTTCTCCATCATACCTATCCTTTCTTTTCTTCTACATCCCTTCTAGACTGTAAGCTCCCTGCTTTAGACTAAGCTCCTTGTGGACAGAGAACATGTCTATACTAACTTTGTCATCTCCCCCTCTAGACTGTAGGCTCGTTGTGAGCAGGAAGCCTGTCTACCAACTCTGTTACATTGTACTCTCTCAAGCACTTAGTACAGTATTCTGGACAAAGTAAGTGCTCAATAAGAGCAGTTGATTGATTACTCTCCCAAGTGCTCAGTACAGTAGTCTGCACACAGCAAGCAGTCAAAAATCAATCAATCAATCAATCGTATTTATTGAGCACTTACTGTGTGCAGAGCACTGTACTAAGCGCTTGGGAAGTACAAGTCGGCAACACATAGAGACAGTCCCTGCCCAACAGCGGGCTCACAGTCTAGAAGGGGGAGACAGAGAACAAAACCAAACATACTAACAAAATAAAATAAATAGAATAGATATGTACAAGTAAGATAAATAAATAGAGTAATAAATATGTACAAACATATATACATATATACAGGTGCTGTGGGGAAGGGAAGGAGGAAAGATGGGGGAGATGGAGAGGGGGACGAGGGGGAGAGGAAGGAAGGGGCTCAGTGTGGAAAGGCCTCCTGGAGGAGGTGAGCTCTCAGTAGGGCCTTGAAGGGAGGAAGAGAGCTAGATTGGTGGATGGGCAGAGGGAGGGCATTCCAGGCCCGGGGGATGACGTGGGTCGGGGGTTGATGGTGGGACAGGCGAGAACGAGGCACGGTGAGGAGATTAGTGGCGGAGGAGCGGAGGGTGCAGGGTGGGCTGTAGAAGGAGAGAAGGGAGGTGAGGTAGGAGGGGGCGAGGTGATGGAGAGCCTTGAAGCCGAGGGTGAGGAGTTTCTGCCTGATGCGCAGATTGATTGGTAGCCACTGGAGATTTTCGAGGAGGGGAGTAACATGCCCAGAGTGTTTCTGGACAAAGGCAATCCGGGCAGCAGCATGAAGTATGGATTGAAGTGGGGAGAGACACGAGGATGGGAGATCAGAGAGAAGGCTGATGCAGTAGTCCAGACGGGATAGGATGAGAGCTTGAACGAGCAGGGTAGCAGTTTGGATGGAGAGGAAAGGGCGGATCTTGGCAATGTTGCGGAGCTGAGACCGGCAGGTTTTGGCGACGGCTTGGATGTGAGGGGTGAACGAGAGAGCGGAGTCGAGGATGACACCAAGGTTGCGGGCTTGTGAGATGGGAAGGATGGTAGTGCCGTCAACAGAGATGGGAAAGTCAGGGAGAGAGCAGGGTTTGGGAGGGAAGACAAGGAGTTCAGTCTTGGACATGTTGAGTTTTAGGTGGTGGGCAGATATCCAGATGGAGATGTCCTGAAGGCAGGAGGAGATGCGAGCCTGTAGAGAGGGGGAGAGAGCAGGGGCGGAGATGTAGATCTGGGTGTCATCAGCGTAGAGATGATAGTTGAAGCCGTGGGAGTGAATGAGGTCACCAAGGGAGTGAGTGTAGATCGAGAACAGAAGGGGACCAAGCACTGAACCTTGGGGAACCCCCACGGTAAGGGGATGGGAGCGGGAGGAGGAGCCTGCAAAAGAGACTGAGAATGAACAACCGGAGAGATGAGGAGAACCAGGAGAGGACGGAGTCTGTGAAGCCAAGGTCGGATAGCGTGTTGAGGAGAAGGGGGTGGTCCACAGTGTCGAAGGCAGCTGAGTGGTCGAGGAGGATCAAAAATACCAATGATTGATTGATCTCAATTCACCCTCTTTATTCCTCCTAAAATCACCTTCTCACTGCCTTGTTTGCGACTTTCCTGCCTCCAACCACCGGCTCACACCCTTCCCCATGCCTAAAACTTTCTGATCTGCTAGACCACAGTTCTCCCTATCTCCAAAACCCTTTTAAAAATCCAACCACCTTCCAAGAGACTTTCCCAGATTGGTTTGTCATCTCCCCAGGTCACATCCTTCCTATTATCATCCCAGCAGTTTTGCAGTCACAACTTCCACCACGCTTTTGTACATATGGATTTGTGTAGTTTACTTTTTGAGCATTTTTTGTTTGAAAATTATTTTATGTCTGTCTCCCCCATTAGATTGTGAGCTCCTTGTGGGCAGGGATGCCGTCTTCCTACCTCTGTCATACTCTCCCAAGCCCTTAGTACACTGCTCTGCAACCAGTAGATGTTCAGTACTTATTATTGATTGATTGATTTCACCCCGTGTTTTTCTTCTCACCCTATTAAACTCCATTTCACTCTCTCATGCTGCTCCCAAAGGCATCTTTTCCAACTCGCCTTTGGTCTCTTGAATTCTGCTTTGCTAAGAACCTCTCATTTTTTCTTTGCCAGGATCCAAGACTTACCTTAATACAGTATCTCCCCAGTTTACACACAGTTGAGCGTTCTGCAGCTCAGTAATGTGTTTACTGACACAGAGCTGCTCTGAATCCTGAAAACTGACATGGCTGTACTCTTTTTAGGTCCATAACTACATCACAGCAAGCTAATCAGTTAAGGGCCATTTTGGCTTGCCATCTTCTGACTGATTGAAACTCCTTGGTTGCTGGATTGTATCATACAGTCTTTAATGAACCAAGGCATGTGAATTTGCTTTCTTATTATATTTTAATACATGTGGTGGATTTAAATTGCATGGATTCTGTGTCTTAGCTATATAATTTGCCCTTGCCTACTTTACACACCCTTCCCAAATGAATACATATTAAAACACCTCAACATTAAAAATATATTTTGTGGGTAAAGTTTACCACAAAATCAAATGTTGATTTCAACTAGTTGCTCAGAGAATCTGTGTGTGTGTGTGTGTGTGTGTGTGCGCGTAAAATTATCCTGATATAATTATTGCCTAAAATTATAGTAGTTTGCATTTTAAATCTTTAGCCCTAAACTGGTAATCACAGAGACCTGGCATTCAAGAAAAAAGAAGTGACAGACTTTTGAGAAATTGTCATCTAGGCCTGCCCACCCAGGAACTACTCAGTGGATAGATTTTGTGTATAACAAATTTGATCATTTCTGGTATTACGGTTCAAATAATCCATCAGGTTCACCCACTTCCAGTACATAAAATAAATTATCCCCAAATATCTGAGGATGCAATTGAGTAAAACTATTTTCTTAGATCTTTATGAGAGAAAAATTGCTTTGAAAACCTGCTTGTTTTGGCTTGGAATGGTGTTGTGGCATATTAGGAGTATGTAGTCACAAAAGAAATATCCCAGTTGCCTTTAAAAAAAAAATCTCCCTTCCCAGGGAGGAATCGATTTTTACCTCCGCATCTTTCATTTTAACTGGCACCCTCACCTGTCCTTATTTACCTAAGATGTAAATCTTTCCACTATCTTGATTAGTCAGATTTGCCCATACTTAAGAAAGCCCTCAGAGGAATTTGAAAATTACACTCAGTTCTGTCATAATGCATGCTTTCAGTATGCATTTTGGCTCAAACATTGTTAGGGAATTAAGGAATATTTGTCCGACAACATGAGCCTATTCGGTAACCGTGCACCATGGTGTTCGAAGAAACGTTTTTTTGCGCATGGAATTAGAATGGGGAAATACTCTGCCACAGGTTTTCCCGAATACGGATTTTGTGAAAACACAACAACCCCTATTGTGTTGAACAATAGGGTCGACACATTTTAACCCGCTTATTTCATTTAATTCAATTTTCTTATTTTGAAAGGTATGAGAGTCTGGGTACATGCAGTTAGGTTTCAAAAAAAGTTGTTATGAACTAAAATTAGTTGTGATTTATGGGTGGATTAAGACACCTTTGCCCCAAGCTGTTAAATAAAACTGAATTTACCCAGTTTTTGAAATAGGTGTCAATTGCTGTGATTCTCTTCTAGCAGCATTATGGAAATCTCTGTGTAAATATTTTATGGAAAATTAGGAAGAGAAGCTGCAAATCCTTGGAAACTACGATTCTACTCATCATATGAATTGTATTTTCACTGTGTTCCTTTCAATATTCTTTGTTTAAGAGGTCCTAATGCTTAATAAGATTCATAAATATCAAGAACTGAGTTAGTTGACTATTTGGCTTGAGTCAATAACCCCAACCCAAGCAAGGCTGAGGGGATTCACAGAGTATTCACAGTCTCTCCTGGCCCCAGAATAATGCTACCAACTGGAAGCTCCTTTTGAGCAGGGATTGTACTTGCCAACTCTGTTGTACTGTATTTTCCCAAGCACTTAGGACAGTGCTCGGCTTATAGTAAGCGCTCTATAAATACCATTGATCAATTGTTTGATTTGAGCCACTGTTTCAGCCTGAGAAGAAGTTTCCTCCGAGAGCTGGATACCCCTTGGGAATGGGGGAAGTGGCTAGTAGCACAGTAATGCAAGGCTTCCCCAAGCCACAGGACAGAACTTTTTCCCAGAAGAAAACCCATCTTGGGCCAGAGAAGTCTGCAGAAGTAGCTGTGGTCTGAGGGTGTCCTGCAGGTCCAGGGTTGTAAGTCTGGAGAAGACACCATACCTGTCCAGGTCAGGATTCCTGCCAGAAAGCAGGGGTGCCTTAGGGCTGTGGAACTCCCCCAACACCCATGCAGTCCACACTAGATTCTTACCTCTGCCCACCTCCCCAAGACCTGAAATAGGGCTGCCTCTGGCCAGAAACCTTAATCCAGATGGCATGGGTTTAGTGATGAGGAGCCAGATACCAGGCTGAACCTTCTCTGGAACATACACTCGATGTTGTGATGTCGTTACGGCTTGATGGCATTCAATTTTGATGTCATCTATCTTGGAGGTGTCCTGGCCTACAGGAAAGTCTTGCCAGGTCTGGAGATAGCATTGTCTTTTGAGCTGCTTTCAATGTCCCTGCTTTGGTGTTGGGAAAGGATGCGAGCCTGTGAATTTTTGTAAAGAAGCAAATTGAAATTTTAGGAGTAATAGTAGTTATAATAGTATTAATAGTGGTGGCAGTAGTAGCATTTATTGAGCACCTAGATGATGAGTGATGTACTGTACTAAGTACTAAGCACTTTAAAAGTACAGAATAATGAAGTGGCACATTCCTTATCCACAAGGAGCTTATACTCTAAAGGGGAGATGAGAGTTAAAATAGGTATAGCACTGCCAATTAAATTGAGCAGGCACATATATGTGATTGCATGAATATACTTGATTTCTTTTGGATTGCTTAGTTTACTTGGTTTACTAATATTCCCCCTTCTTTCCATCCCCTCTCCCAAGAAAAAAAAAATAATTGATTTTCATACTTAATTTTTTGTAAAAGAATTCACATTCTCCTCTCCATCCCTTTTTAGATAAACCACCCTGTCTAATCACAGACACATTACAGGCAGAGTTCAGGAAAATACAATATCGTTCTCATCTCTCCCGTAGAGGGTGAAGGCAAAATGGCCTGGTGCTGGCCAGGCTGGGGCTGTCCACCATCTGTGTAAGGAATTTGCAATCCCAGACAAAAGAAATTGGCAAAGTCTTCTCTGTCTGTTCTCCAGATCCTCAAGATAGCCATAAAACACCTGGACAAAATCAGCAGGTGATGGCAAGGGAAAGAGAATGATCAGTCACAGGCGTTGTTGAATCCTTTGAACATTACTTATAGCCTGGACATTGCTGTCACCAGGCACAGTTTGATCTTGGGTGAGTTTTCTGGAAGGGCTTTATTCCCTGGCTATGTGACAACGAGAGGAACCAGATAATGCTGTAAAGGAGGCAGGAGAAGAGGAAAACAGAGGTTTTTACCTCAGCAAGCCATGCTGTAATTCCAGGTGCTGCTCTAACCTGTGTTTGGATAAGGGATTCTCACAGAAATAAAATATGTCTCGGTTTAAAGCACGTGCTGTTTCAATTAGAATCTGCTCTAGACAACAGATAATACCAAGCTTTTTGCAAGGAAAGCTGTAAAACCTTTTGTTCACTTATAATTAACAAATTATTTTCTGAATTCAGCTGTATTATCTGCATTGATCTGGGCATTCCTTTTTTGTGTCATCTCAAATGTTCAACTGCAGGATTGACAGTGAGAATTAGGATTAGGGAAGTCACAAGTTTTCTGAAGCCTTCTGCCTTTTAGTTTTAGCCACACTTGTTTCTTCCCTGTAAATTCTCTGAAATTTATTGCTAACCTCTTGGTAATCATTTTTTATTAGTCAAGGTTAATGTAGCACTAGAATCACCAGGAATTCCTGTCACAAGTCCTTTTTTGAAAAGTGTGCTCATTTTGTATCACGTAGTCTCATCCATATATATCTTTCACTGTAGTTGTCTGGACACAGGATTCACAGGATTCAGTAGGCATAGAGAAGCAGCATGGTATAGTGGATAGAGTACAGACTTGGGAGTCAGATGGTCATGGGTTCTAATCTAATTGACCTTGGGCAAGTCAATTCACTTCCCTGTGACTCAGTTGCCTCATCTGTAAAATGGGGATTGAGATGGTGAGCACCACATGGGACAGGGGTTGTATCCAGCCCAATTTGCTTGTATCCACCCCAGTGCTTAGTACAGTGCCTGGCACATAGTAAGCACTTAACGAATACTATTATTATTATTATTATTATTATTATTTTGTTTGTCTCACTTTTTTATAAAGACATTGTGGAGCAGCAAAATTGGATCTCAGTGAACTTGTTTGAGAAAATGCTTCCTTTTTTGCCTAGTTTTGAAGAATTGCATATTTGGCAATAGAAGTTTCAAAGAAAGGATTTTATTCATTAACTGCTAGCAGGGGAGTTTTAGTTAATGCATTGATGCTTAACTTTATTCTTGCTGAGTTTGCTAGTGTCAGGGGGTTAAATTTTAGTTGATTTGTTTTATTTCAGAAGTGCAGTGCAAACTACAGTAAATATATGATTTCATGTTTTAGTTATAGTTTCGAATCCTCTCTCACTTTTCCACCCTCAGCAAGTGAAACCCTTCTCATATAAATGGTGTCAAGCTTCATTGAATTAGCTCTGTCTTGTTAAGTACATTAACACCGAAGTTCTGTCATTCATTACATAAGAATTAGTTGCCCATTACAAAGTGGGGGGTTTTGTTTGTAAACTAGATAGTCAAGGGAAGCTTGCCTCATGTGGCTTAATTTCCCTGAGAGCATCCCATATATCCGGAGATAATGACCTCTGAAACGCTGACCTCTAGGCGGTTTATGAATTCTACTGAAATTTATCATGCAAAATGCAGAATAGCCAGCTGGAGACATCTAAGTTATTTGGGCATTATAACCTGTGGGTCACAGGCATCATTGAGCTTCTGACCTCCACACTGCACCCTCCTTCCAACACACACACACACACACACACACACACACACACACACACACACACACACGCACGCCACTTTTCCTTCAGTGATCTTTGCAGAGTTCTTAGTGTGTGTGTGTGTTACAGAAAGTGTTAATATCTTAGAATGGCAGTGATAATAATCCTTTTACTTGGGCTAATCATGTGCTAATCCGCTGGTAAGTCAAAAGTATTAGATCATTTGAAATTCATTGTGTCAGCTCAGTTGAAATAACTAGTATGGTGCTATAAACATTTAGAGAAAGAGAGTCTTTGAACCCAAATAATAATGTCAAATCGTTTGTTAGTGTTACATGCTTGTGTTTAAGGGTTTCATAAGCTTTAACCCTTGGACAAGGACATTTCAGTTTAGATCACTGTACAATGTATTATTTTAACTGGAGGTTTATTTTTATTTTGTTATTTGGTGATGGTTTCTTTTCCTCTGGCACTTTTAGGCAGGATTTTTATGTTACGATCTCACTATGCAGTCAAGACAACCCAATATGTTAGAAGGGTTTTTTTTGTTTTGTTTTGTTTTTAAATTGTGATAAATGTATTCATTTGGGATAACATTTTGTAAAGAATGAATTATTCCCTTTATCCCTCTCTCCCTCTCCTACTGCCCCAAAAGTGAAACAGTTGTTTGCTCAATAGTTCACAGATTAAAATTTGGCTAATTATTTTCTTTTCCTGATGAGAATGGCATTCCCCTTTTAGAATCCTTCACTGTCTTTCCCTTCCTCCCCCCACTCCCTTTTCTCATTTTGCTGGCCTTCCCCTTTATCACCTTTCTTTACCTGTTTTAGTGCTAGGTTTAGCCAGCGAATGGCCAAAAAATACAATCTTTCCTCCCTTGGAAGTGGATCGTTTTGAGTGCTTGTGGTGTTCAGTCTGTACCTCCCAAATTTCCAAATTTCCTTTTAGGGTGTCTTTCTTTCCCTCTATCCCTTGCTCTAGTCCCAGTCATGAACCTAATCCCTGCTATGATACTGGCTCTGCCTCATATGATGTCAGCCAGATGGAGGAGACCTCTTTGGGTGCCTTTCTCCCTGACCACTCTTTTGAAGTGGGCAGTAGTTCAGAACTGGTGAAATGACCAATTACTCTTCCTTGGCAGGTCTCCTTCATTACCATAACGTTACTTCAGGATTAGCTCTGCTCCAAGATAGCATTATTTAAGAAAAGAAAACACAAATTTTGCAATACCTTTAAGAAAATGTTTGAATCCACCCTAAATTCTAAAGGAAAATGTATTTATAACAGAGTTTTAAAGACAAGCATTGATCTGTTCATCAGGTTAAGCAAGGCTGTTCTTTCTGTGATTTCCTCTTTTTAAGGCCAAGGAGCTCCAACTTATTCCCTCTTACTTCTCTTTCCACCAGAGCTGGGGATTAGTTTTGTGGGACCATTCCTGTATGCCTACAGCAAGGGTCTCAATTTTCCATTTTGAGAGTGGAAAGGAGTTGGAAATACACACACACACACACACACACACACACAGCAGAGAGGTAAATATGCAGAAGAAATGCAGGCACATAATAATAATAATGATGATGGTATTTGTTAAACACTTACTATGTGCCAGGCACTGTATTAAAGACTGGGGGGCTCAGTAAGAAACCCAGTCACTGCTTAAAGCTGGTGCCAGGTGAGTCCTGAAGTGCCCAGGCCCTGCTGAGGCTATGGAAAGGAGCATCATGGCCTTTAAAGTGGATATGGCTCCAGCTGGAAAAATATAACAATGAACTGACACATTCTCTGCCGTAGTGAGCTTACAGCCTAAAGGAATGTAAGGAACTGTGTCCAACCCAATTTGCATGTATCCATCCCAGTGCTTAGTACAGTGCTTGGCACATGGTAAGTGCTTAACAAATACCACAATTATTATTATTATTATTATTCTTAAGTTGAGGTCAGTGATGCCAATGAATCTTCCTTATCAGTGCTGCATCCCACCAAACCACCAAGCCTCTACCCTTTCTGAGGTCACTATAGGTTTTGGGGTTCCATTTCTTAGCAACCATTCATTCATTCATTCATTCAATCGTATTTATTGAGTGCTTACTGTGTGCAGAGCACTGTACTAAGCGCTTGGGAAGTACAAGTTGGTAACATATAGATACGGTCCCTACCCAATAACAGGCTCACAGTCTAGAAGGGGGAGACAGACAACAAAACAAAACATGTAGACAGGTGAGATCTTTTAGCCTGAAGGTCCCCAAGGACATGGGTCCACAGTATTGATAATGAGATGGCCCAGAATCTTGATATGAGGTGTGAATTGTGCCTGGTATTTGAAGCACCAGAGTGAATTGTGCTTAGTGCTTCTACTCTCCTCATGGATTTGAACAGCAGATAGTAAGAGGGGACACTGGTAGGCAAAAATAAAAGTAGAGTCTTGGGAAACCGCTTTGCTTTCTCAGTGGACTTGACTAACTGGGACTGTGTCCCTGAGGATTCAGGCACATTCACCTAACTGTGGCTCATTTTTTCTGATATCCTCCTGTTCTACCATCAGATTAAGAATGAATATTCAAAAAGGAATTTTTACTTTCAGTTAAGAACCAGGATTGGCTGGCCCCATTTTAATGAGTTTTGAAGGCTTAAGAAAGCATGTTCTTCATTCTTAGCTATACTCACATTTGGGGGCTGCAGCGTTTCTCAAATTTAGTGTAATTTATATCCTAGAATGCCACTCTAATATAATTTTTACCAACATTTTTGTCCAGGGAATGATGACCTTTTAATTTCCACCTTGCTGAAAGGGTGGGCCTGACTAATAATAATAATACTTTGTGTGCATGTAAGGCCTTTTAATCTTCAAAGCACTTTACAAGCTTTAACTAATTAATCTACAAAACGCCCTTGTGAGTTACACATTATTTCTTTCCCTATTTTACAGACTAAATTCAATTTACAGCCTAAATGGCTGTGGCCTCCAAATTCAACTGGAGACTGTACTTGGACCTCGATATTTATGTTCACTCTAATCATCGTTCATATGCTACACATTCCTCTTAGTCTTAACTACGGTGTGTTTAATAAAGGACTAAAGCGCTCCATGTGGATGCGCCAGTGTTGTGTAGTTCTAACACTATTCATATTACCTGTTGTAATCGGGTGCCATATTCCCTGTGGCAACTTTTTTTTTTTTAAATAGTCGCCCAAGCTTGTCCAAACCTTTACACAAGTGGGGACTGGGTAGAATGGTTTATGAATAGCTTCAGACCAGGATCATGTTGTGACATGTTGGAAAAAAAAAAACTACTTAAAATGTTCCCAAATGAATCCTTATTGAGGCTGTAAACACGGTTATGGGAACACTGTAAACTGGTCGGGGACTTTAGATTAGCCATTGTTACAGGAAATATCATGCCAAGGATGAAGAAGTTTCCTTTTTAAGTAACTCAATTAGTATTTCTCAAAATCAGCAATAATTTAAGCATTTAGTTTTTTTAGATTTTTAGCCCTAGCTAATCTCCGTTTCTAATGTTGTCATGAACCCATAGCCTTATCTTATCTGTTGAGGAATTAACTAAAGAACCCCAGTTAAAAAGTACATAGAGCATGCCTCCAAGATTAAAGGCTAATATCCTATAGGAGAATAAACAAGGTGGTAGAATTCACTTTATCCACATCAAATAATGTGTGATTTTGTGGGTTATGAGGGGTTTTAGCTCTAGAGTAGGTGCTTTTCCCCATATTTTAAAATTCCTTACTGTAAATTAGGGGTTGGCCTGTAGATAGATTCTCATTTGGAATGATAATACCTGAAATAAGTGGAGATAAGAGAAGCAGTTTGACCTAGTAGATAGAGCAAGGGACGTGGAAGTCAGAGGACCTGGATTCTAATCGGGATCTGCCACTTGTCTCCTGTGAGACCTTGGGCAAGTCAATTAACCTCACTGTGCCTCAGTAACCTCATCTGTAAAATGGGGATTAAGACTGTGAGCCCCACGTGAGACATAGATTGTGTCCAACCTGATTAGTTTGAATCTACCCCAGCGCTTAGTACAGTGCCTGGCACATAAGTGCTTAGCAAATAGTATGTTTTAAAAAAAATTTTAAAAAGTAGTCAGATTTGCCTTTTTAATTCAACTACTCCACAGGAGCTTTTGTAGAATCTATTTTCTTGCCTCGGCTCTAAAATTCCCTTTATTTTCTTATCCAAATCTTTGTTTGTGCTGTTTCCCATCTAGACTAGATTGAAAGATCTCCTTGAATGGAGAGTCTTTAATAAAGTTTCACGTGTGAAGGAGAGAGTTAGCAGCCGTGGACAGACACAGAACGTAAACCACCATTTTGGTAACTCCATTTCCAGCTGGCTTTCATCCCACTCCAAAGGGCAGGGCAGGTTAACTACAGCTGCTCATCCAGCCCAAAAACTTGTGGAGGTGAAACTCATGGTTTTGCCCTCACAAAATATGTGGTTTTCCAATTTGTCGGGCAAGGGCAATCGTTTTCCATCCCTGTCGCAGAGTTGGTGGCCCAGAGGCTTATGGCCACTGCTTATTACAGTCCTCTGCCCATAGTAAGCCCTCAGTAAATACCATTGATTGATCAATTAAAACCCAAGTTCAGTTTCCCTGTGTTTGCTGACTTACTGTTCTTCCCATACCCCAAACGCTTGGATCTCTCTTTCTGTTTAGGATGTGTTTTTTAAGGAGCAGCAAGCAGTTCCTTTGGTCATGTCAAGCAACTGAATCCTCAGTTCTGTTTTGCTAGCCAATATCCACAGAGTGAGTTACTTAAAAGAAGCTCTTAAATGACTCTCTACATCTTTTCTAGCTCAGTTATACTTTGGATTTTCTAAAATGGGAAAGTATGAGTTGTGCATGTGTCATTTAGCTCTCCTTGGGGAATGTTTTGGGGAGGGGGACACTATCTTGTTTTTCAACTAAGCTTTTGAAATCTCGCTAATCAGATTTCTCAATAGCATTCTTGTTGAGTAGCTATGCTCCCTCCCCTTGAATTCAGTACAAGTTATCTTGGATAGGAAATTCAACTTTCAAATTTAAGTCATTGTTCCAGCATTTTTCAAATGAGGTGAGAGAAAATGGAAATTCAAATATACAGATTTTTAGGTTTGATGTGGAAAAGGGGAGGGGACTGTTTTATGTGTACAGCATTGTATCATGAGACAGATACTTAATTTCAGGAAACAGCCTAATGAATATGAACACTTTGAAAATTAGTTGCCCATTCCATTAATTGTTTATTTGTGAATGAAAGGGACTAGTCAAGGCAGGGTGATTGCTTGGTTTCTGGAAATCGCTAAACCAAACTATCTCCAGATGTGTAGAAAAGGAAACTACATCCCATTTTATTACATGTAATACTTCGTAGTACATTCACCATTCAGCCTGTATTTGAATATTGTTTTTGTTTTGCCTTTTGCTCTGTTTTGTGATACTTAATTTCACTTATACTTTTTTCCTCCTAAAAATTAAAAGAATAAAATCAAATCAGAATCTTTTGACACTATCTTTCAAAGTTCAGGGACTAAACTAAAAGAAAAAAAACGAACAAAACATAGTTGGTTTTAAAAAAGCTATAACTCCTATTGCTTAGAATGTGAAGTCCTGGGGTAACCATTGTAGTTTGATATTTAAATTCTATTAAAATATCAAATAATTAAATGTATTTTTTAACAGAGCTCACTTTAGAAAACATAATTGTTTTTTGGCTAAAGAAGTTGTTAACCAAGTTGAACTGAAGGGGGATGATTTGGCAGAATTTGTAGTAAATGTATTTGAGGAGTGCTAGGTTATTTTTAAAGATACTGTCTTTCCAACTTGCTCTACAAATAACTGGACTCTAACAGGCAAAAGATTTCTTCTTGTATCTCTATAGAAAAATCAAGTTAGTCTGTGGTCTCTCACTCTCTTTTTTTTAAATCCTGAAATTTTACTAACCTCTACCCAGCTAGTCATTTCAACAAGAATCCTGACATAGTTTGATTGCTTTATTAGCTAAGCCATAACTAAAATAAGCACTTAAAAAATGCTAGGAACTGGTTAGGAAACTGGTCTTTGATTGATAATTGGCCAGAAACAACAATGAATTTGTAGTCAGGGATTAATTGTACATGTCTGTTAGAAATGGCAACTGTGCTGCAATTCACTTTACAGTTATGTTCCAGATTATTCAAAATACTTGAGCACCAGAAAAATCTGTCTGGCCCCTCAGAAAAAAACTATCCAATAAGCCTTTCTCTTCAACTGAAGGGGCAGAGAGGAAACTCTGGCTAGACGTTTTGGTGACTAATTTAGAATATCTGGCAAGACAATTGATAGCGCCCTTCCTTTGTGTTGTGACAAATATATTTCGACTGCAGTTTATTAACATAATCCAGTACAACCACAGACATATTGTACATATTATAGCATAGAATTAGAAACATTTTTTTGCACATCACGGTCTTCTCTCTTGCTCTTTTTTGACAAGGATCTGGATAATTGCCTCAACAAATGAACTGCTGTGTTCAGTCTGTTTCTATAATTTCATAAATTGTTTTCCATGCTAAAACTAAGCAAGCTTTCACTGAGTTAATATAAAGAACCACAGTTAATTACAGGGGTCGTATTATTAAAACATGTGACAGCACTGGTGGCCTGACAGCTACTTTCTCTTCGGTTTATCACAACAAATTAAGTATCTTTTTGAGTGTCAGAAGTAACAGTGTCTCCTGCACTTGTGCAAATGCTCATTGTACAGATGCTCATTTTACCATATGTATTTGTGGTTACATCTATGCTTTGGTGCATATTGTTTTGCAATTAGTTGGCACTCTCTAAATTATAATAAATAGCGTTGTTCCTTGAAGAATGAAATAGGGACCTACCACAGGATATAAATTATGCCTGAAAGCCGCAGACAGAGGTTATTTTAGCTCAGAGCAGCTCACTTTTTTTCAAAAGTACAGAACATATTTCCTCTGAAATAAAAGCGTCAGTCTATATCTATTTCATTAAACCCATCAAAAAATGTTTCTTTCCTGAAGTGAAACAATCTCAGTTACTCATTTCTGCTTTATGACCTTGACAGCCTTGAGGACTTGCAGCCATATTGGGCATTCTGGATTGCTTCCATTTTAGAAGTTTATCTCTCCATCACCCACTGCCTCATTCCTTTCATATGCATTTTTGAGAACCTCCAGTTCCTCCAGAAAGTATTTAGATAATTTTTTTTTGTGTGTGTGTGTGTGTGTGTTTTAATGGTATGTATTGAGTTCTTACTGTGTGGGGGGTGTGTGTGTACATCTTTCAGCTATCCATAGATCTAATCCATATATCTAATTACAGCACTGCATCTGGTACTCATGAAAAGTATTGCCTATGCTAATAGAAAATTCCTAAATATTACTCTGAGTGATATTTGAATATCTCCAATGCTACATCTTCTCCAGCTGTAGTATTGGATTCATTGCCCTTGCAAGTAGACTTTTTAGTATGGGAATGCCCTGCTTCTTGTGGTTCTTTTTCTTGTGGCCACTGTTTCAGCCAGTTGCTAAATGCTTCAGCCAATTGCTAACAACTCAGTGATTTGGGAGTTAAAAATAGCAGGAGAGCCAGGCAATATAGTTTTGTTTCAATTATGAAAGGAGAATTGAGCTACACCATCTATCTGTAGATAATGAACTAGTGTGGTTTCTGGATAAGATTTCCAATTTCATTGCTCTTTGCTCCATGGATGACAATGAAGAGCCAAAAGGGAGATAGAGGTGCAGAGGAGAAATATTCCCACCCACCTCCACCATCCTAGAGCTCCATTTTGCTCATGGAACTGGCTCCAGTTCAAAGTGAGGGAAGTAGGAATGGGAACCCCCGGTTCAAAGTGGGAATTAGAATGGCCTAGTGGAAAAAGCACAGGCCTGGGGGTCAGAGGACCTGGCCTCTAATCCAGGCTCTGTCACTTGCCTGCTTTGTTACCTTGGGCAAGTCATTTAACTTCTCTGGGCCTCAGTTCCCTCATCTGTAAAATGGGGATTCAATACCTCTTCCACCTCCCCATGTGGGACAGGGACTGTGTCCAACCTGATTGATTTGTGTCTATCCCAGTGTTTAGAACAGTGTTTGTTACGTAAGTAAACTCTTAACAAATACCGTGAGGAAAAAAAAAAGGAAGAGTTTGCTGTGCACTGGGAACAATGCCCTCCACTGGCTTTCTCCACGGGGCTGAACCTGGTGTGCATAGAAATTAAGGCTGTAGCATTAAGTGGCAGGGGTTAGAAAAATAGTCTGGACACTTCTGCTGTCTCAAATGATTCAGAACCCTAGTTCATCAGGGCTCAATTTTCCAGAACCCCAAGGTAACAAAGAATTATTTTTAGGTCATGCAACCTTTGATTAATAGTTGGGTTTATAGTGGGCTACAACATAAGAAGCAGTTTTGTCTAGTAGAAAGACCACGGGCCTGGGGTCAGAGGACCTGGCTCGGCCAGTTGCTTGCTGTGTCACCTTAGGGAAGTCACTTGACTTATCTGTGCCTCACTTGCCTCATCTTTAAAATGGGAATTCAATACCTGTTCCCCCTCCTACTTAGAGTCCGAGCTCATGTAGGGCAGAGTCTGTGGTCCGACTCAATTGACTTGAATCTATCCCAGCATTTAAAATAGTGCTTGACACATAGTAAGCACTGAAACAAATGCCATCATCATCATGAACAGTGTTGTGCACACAGTAGATGCTCAATAAGCACTTTTGATGGCTTGATGAATGAAGCAGATGCAGAGAAAACAGATCATCATTACTGCATTTTCTAAGAACGTAAGAGATTTTATTAGGAAAAGCAAAGGTGGGGCCTGCCAATCAGACCACGAATGTGAGTGAAACTGTACCATTCTTCACCTGCAAGTAAGAGGCCTTTTTAAATACAAAACATTCCTTCCTTGGGTCTTTAAAGGTTTCAGAGAAAACCCAGGGAACTGTTTTCCTGCCTGACTCCTCAACCCTAAATACCAAGTGATTAGCTTAAAGTGGAGGGCAGAAATGTTGGGCTGAATGTGTGTTTACAACAGGCATTGCTACAACTCAATCACCAGCATTGCTGCCAGCACCAAAGGGAGAGGGAGCAAGTGAAGGAACCATCTAGAACCCCATGCCAGACAAAGAAATAACAATGGCTCAAAAATGGCACTGGTATCAACCCTGAATTGTCTCAGAATGTTCTTTTCAGAGCAAGCCCTACCAAGTAAAATACTGTACTCTCCCAAGCACGTAGTAAGTACTCAGTAAGTAGCACTGAGTGACTGGCAGTGGGGTAATGTTAGAACAGAAATATTATGAAGTTTCCAGAACAAATCATCTTTTCACTCCCTGACTTAGTTTTGCCATAAGAAATGGAGGCCCTATGAGGTAAAGAGGTATTAAGTTGTTGTTTAGTATTTTGGAGTACTATATAGATCTTTATTAGATATTTCCGAATTCAGTTTTAGCTGATAGCGACCATAGACTTGACATACATTTTCCAAAGTTTCCACGTTGATAACCTTCCTCTTTAAGGGTTCTCGAGGCAATCAAATCATATGAGCTAAACTTCATTCAGTTAACTAGGGTTAAGAAAAAGCAAAGAGTTAATATCACCTCGGATTTTCGGCAGACCCTTTAAAATACATGTAGACAACTTGAAAAATGATTGAAACTCTGACATAATACTGATGTCAATCAATCGTGAGTTCTGCCTGTAACTTTAAAAATAGATAGTGAAATTTGAGTTTGATGAAAAAATCACTCTTCCCTTCCCCATCTTTGATCTATTTCTGATGAACAGAACACATGCTGCAAGGGATAAAGAATATGATTTTTGGGCTTTCATGTTAGAGTAATAATGATGGCATTTGTTAAGCGCTTACTATGTGTGAAGCACTAAGCGTGCCAGTGCTACCTTCCTGAGCATTAAATTATGAATTGTTCATTGTCAATTGGAACTAGAAGGAAGACTCTAATGTAAAGACTGTGTTTGAGAAGATGTATCCATTAAGATGATAGTTCTTTATTTTTATTGTTCCCAAGAAGAGATTTGTGTGATGCATTACCCTTTTCATTTAAACAAGTAAAAACAGGTTGACACCCAGAAGTACTTTCTCCTTCTGTTTTACAAGACTTTTTAATTGAAAAGGATTTACATTTATTTAAAGGCACTTTGGTAAATTTTGCTTTGCATTCAAATCATGTCAAACAGCTTTGCCAAAATAAACTTGGCCGCTCACTAGTTTTTTTTCCAATTTTTAAAAAAGTGTTGGCTTGTAATGAATATTAATGGAGTATCACTTCCTTATTTTTTTATATTGGTGTATATAAGGAGGGAGGGAAAATGTGTTTTAAAATAACAAAAGCCTTTGCTTAGTACTAAGTCTTCAATTAAGATTGAATTCATTGATAAATGGAGTTTAAAGAGGTCTGCTTTTTGGTCACTTGATTTTCTGTTTGGTAAGTAGTGAAAAGTGATAGTAATTTTAAATTGTGAACTGTGAGCCCACTGTTGGGTAGGGACTGTCTCTATATGATGCCAATTTGTACTTCCCAAGCGCTTAGCACAGTGCTCTGCACACAGTAAGTGCTCAATAAATACGATTGATTGATTGATTGATTGAGGAGAGCAAGATAAAATAAAATTTGAACTGAGCATCTATCCAAATTCAGAATCAAATCAAACTTAATTATTTAATTTTTAGCTATAAAGAGCCTTCATTAAAAGTGCAACTTTGTATACAGGTTATTAATTTGATTATTTTCCTTTTAAACTATATTTATATATGACAGATCTGTAAAAGAACAATTCAGGAAAATTGGTACAGAATCTTATCTCTTAAACCTTTGAATAACCTGGATTTTGAAGGATACTTCTAATTATGAAAACAGGATTTTATGGTCATCTATTGTACTATGAAACCTTTCATATGTCTGAGTTAAAAAAAAATTAGCTGGGCTCATCTTTAAAAAAATGTGCTTTCCCAATTCAGAAGCTTCAGCTTAGGCTACAAATGCTAAAATACAATTTTTTAAAATGTTTCTTTTTTGGATGTATGAAGTCTTATTGGAATCAGGAGGTATTGGAAATGTCACAATATTATTCGCTTTCCTAAAACTTCCAACCTCTTTTCCAGACCAAAGAGGTCCAGACAAGCAAAAAAATAAAAAGGCTAGACTTTTGTATGCCTCTCCTTTCGAGTCAGGCCATATTTAATAAACTGTATTTATGTACATGCATGCATTGGGTTTCTCAATAATATTCTTCCGCTGCTACATTTAAAGCAAGTAGAAAGTAGAAGAAAAATTCCAGTTGCTAAATGTTTGTAAATGAGTTATAGTATTAATTTAAGCTGCATTTGATTTTGATCCTACATTTAAAAGATGGAGAAACCTGCTGTTTGGAGTATTTTAATTCAATTCAGAGCCAAACTGAACTAAGAAGAAGCTTCTTTGGAGCTGCAGAACCACGTCCTATACAACTAGTAAAAAAGAAAATTCAGGGTTTTACCCAAACAACATGTCCCCATGGATGCTGGATTACACCCTCCAGACCCTCCTCTGCAATCAGTGGATGCAATTGTTTTGTTTGCACTGCCAGTACTAAGCACTTTAAGTCCTAAGCAGTAAGATTATTTAGCTGTTCATTAGACTAGTGTTGGCAATTGACAGTCTAAGGGAAATTGTAAATACCTCTCCACTGCACTGAATACCCTTCTACAGCAGTATTCCATGAGTAGTAAAGAAACAACAACAAAATTTTTTTAGGAATCCTTTCATTTAAATCGAAGAACCACAGAATGTGCTTTATTCATTTAGCAGAGTTTTTTTCCTTATATTTTTTAATGCTTAGTTCTTAGGTCAGCTGGTGAAAAATGTACAACTTCAAAAGGCTGGAGTTGAGGAGTAAGATGGGAGGGAACCAGAAAGGCACCTCCCTGAATGCAGTTAATGCAAAAATTTTAAAATGTTCACCTCTGAACTGACAGTTAATATGGTGTTCATTGAGGAAGTGGCTGAAAGTCATTTCCACCTAATGGATTGTTTGGTTACCTGTGTACATTGAGTTAATGGTCATAGCTGACTTCCTACAAGGAAAGGGGTCTACATGACCAAAATCATTCTCACAACTGACACTAATTGTGATCTTTCTCATCAGCCTCAATCATGAGGGGGATGACTTACTGGAGCCTGGAAGAATGCTTGCTGACAACCTTCTGCTGCAGATTGCATTTTACCTTTTTTGTGGTCAAGCTGGCCAAATCAGACACCTGTCCACTCTTCATTCGGCCTCGCTTCTATACTGTGAGCCCACTGTTGGGTAGGGACCGTCTCTATATGTTGCCAACTTGTACTTCCCAAGCGCTTAGTACAGTGCTCTGCACACAGTAAGCGCTCAATAAATACGATTGATTGATTTCATGCTTTCCATATTCTTTTGAACATATTTAACATAAAAGGTAAAAGGTGGAACATAAAAGGTAGAAAAGTTTTTGAAGATGGGTAAAAATTTAAGGTCCAGATTATTGGCATAATATATTTGGGAGAAAGTGCCACTTAGGCTTTTAAATAAACACATTTGTTTAAAAATCAGCATTAATGCATTTCTAAGAAAATAGCTAATAGTCTATTTTAGAGAAAGTGATTTACCATTTTCTGTTCTCTTTGCCTCCTATAAGTCAACCTTTGGACTCTTTTCTGAAATTAAAAACCAGAAGAGGGCATATTTGTCTTTCAAAATCAGTTTGGGATCCATTTGGCCCAATTCAGTTACAATTACTGTGAATTATGCAAAGGACCTGTTTTGTATTCATAGGGGTCAGGAGTGAGGGATTTAGAAGCTCTTGACTGTGCACTAGGCTTTGGCTGCAGAGTTAGTATGACAAAAATGTGAAAGCAGATTGGCACTGCTACACTACCAATTTATAAGACAAAATTTGATTAGGCTGGGTTATTTCCCTACTTGGTATATATAGTTGTGCACATATTCAAATAGTACAATCAATTAGATATGTTAAATATAATGGCTTGAATGCTGCCTTTGTAAAGAGGGATTCAATAAAGCCACAGGCAAACAAATGCTGTCCAGCTCTTACACTCTTTGTAGCCCTTGAAAAAAATCCAGGTGCCTGAACACCAAGGCAATTAGTCATATTGTCCACTCCCCCCCCTGATCCCCAACCTTTTTGGATGCAAATGGTCAGGGCTATATTCGATGCCCAGCCTACAAGGTCTCCACAATCAATCAATCAATCAATCAATCAATCGTATTTATTGAGCGCTTACTATGTGCAGAGCACTGTACTAAGCGCTTGGGAAGTACAAATTGGCATCACATAGAGACAGTCCCTACCCGATAGTGGGCTCACAGTCTAAAAGGGGGAGACAGAGAACAAAACCAAACATACCAACAAAATAAAATAAATAGGATAGAAATGTACAAGTAAAATAAATAAATAAATAAATAGAGTAATAAATATGTGCAACCATATATACATATATACAGGTGCTGTGGGGAAGGGAAGGAGGTAAGATGGGGGGATGGAGGGGGGACGAGGGGGAGAGGAAGGAAGGGGCTCAGTCTGGGAAGGCCTCCTGGAGGAGGTGAGCTCTCAGCAGGGCCTTGAAGGGAATGTGTGCTGGAAGCTTGCTTTCAACAGTTGTCTTTACTTCTGCCTGCAACTTTGTGAATTCCTGTGAGACCCTCTGCTACAGTATGTTAGGGAAATACTCTGGGCCATCTCTGTGAAACTGCTTGTGTTCCACCATGAAATCCAGCTGATCTATAATGAGTTTGAAATCTTGACATAATTATAGCAGAGCCGTTTCCCTAAGAAATGTCCCTTAATTCATGGGAACTCAATTCTTATCTAAAATGTGGGCTTCTTGAGATAGTACAGTCTCTCCCCCTCATCCCCCTCTTTCCTCTCCCCCTAGTCCCCCCTCCACCCCCCCATCTTACCTCCTTCCCTTCCCCACAGCACCTGTATATATGTACATATGTTTGTACATATTTATTACTCCATTTATTTATTTATTTATTTTACTTGTACATATCTATTCTATTTATTTTATTTTGTTAGTATGTTTGGTTTTGTCTCCCCCTTTTAGACTGTGAGCCCACTATTGGGTAGGGACTGTCTCTATATGTTGCCAATTTGTACTTCCCAAGTGCTTAGTACAGTGCTCTGCACACAGTAAGCGCTCAATAAATACGATTGATGATGATGATACAATGGCATTAAACAAAGGCAGTCATTTTAGGTACTTATATGTACCTTCTAAAGTAAATGAATTTAGTAAACTTTATGTTGATTTGATATTGGGCCTGCATGGAGACTGTCTTACATCTTAAGTCCACAGTTTTATTCGTTTTTATATTGGTGAGATTTTTTTAAAATGGACATTTTGGGGGGGAGAAAAGAAGTGTGCTAAAATTCTCCAATTCATCCTGCTGATGACTTTTCCATCCTATTTTAGAAGTATTAGTTATGGAAGGTAAAAGGTACACCATCTCCTTTCTTGCTTAGCACAAGTTTGTTAGATACTTTTGAGGCATTGCCAAGCACACATTTTACATTTCTCACTCCTATTCTTTGTAAACTTTTGTTTTTCCTCGGAAAACACAGCAACATATCTGACACCAATGAGTACACTGCCTCCAGTTAATAATTTGGGTGCAGTAGCATTGCACACGTTCCCCCCTCCCCCCAATTTAAGTAACTCATAAGACAACATAAAACTGTTTTAAACTCCTGTTGAATTAAAAAGACAGTGGCTTAAAATTCAGTTTCTTAAGAAAAAGTACTCATATTTGATTCATTTCTTAGCACAGAGGTTATTTTCCAAGTCAATGTCTACTTAAGATGATATAATTATGGATTCCTAAAAATGAATCCAATGTAACAGTACACCCAAACTTTTTAGTGAATGGAAGACAAAACTTGCAGGTATTGATTTCTAATCCTGATTGAGGTCAAATAGGCTAATATGCAAAGAGCCCCCTGTTGAAAGGGAGCACAATTGTGTATACACACCCACTTAAGTCTGAAAGGAGTAGTTTTTGGTGTCATCCATACCAGCTAGCATCTGTGAGGAAAGACCTGGTACCCAGGACATGCAATTTAGCCCATTTTCTGAAGGTGAAATTTCAAACAAAATGTCAAACATCTATTTTCCAGAATGAATTGAAATCAGTTGTCTATTGCAGCACACTTTATCCCATTTGGGGGCTTTTCAAAGTGTTTGAACCTTATTCATGAACAACCGTAAGAACTGCCAAGTTCACAGCAGTGTCCATTATCCCTGTTTCTACCGAGGCAAGCATTTTCCACCTGAATTGTATTGTTTGATCCCAAGCAGTAGTTTCCCCTTCTGAATTGTCTGTCTACATAGAAACGTTATGTACCATAGTTTAGCAAGTTGTGCATGCTTTGAGATGGTCTTGAAGCAGCTGCTCTGTCACCACATCTTCTGTCTGGAGTTCTTGAGCTGGAAGGGAAATTCTTAATTTCATTCCCTGTGAGCACACACTCCTCTAAACCCTGGCTTGGAAGCCGAAAGGCCTCGAGTTGGATCCCCACTACATGCTCAGGTGACTCACAGAAAGGGAGTTTGAAAGAGTTGGAGCCAAGTCAGAACCCTCCCCTCCTTCCCCCCCACTCCCAATCCCCTTCCGACTTCACTACTTATCCCCTTACTTTTCTTTGGTCTGGCACCTGACCGAGAAGGGGCACTGTAATCCTCAACTTGTATGTGCATCTGTATGTCCTAAAACTGGCTCTGGAGTAGAGGAGCTGTGCTTGGGAGTTGGAAGTTGATATTAGAAAAGGTGATTTGTTGGAGGAGAGCCTCCAGCCTTTCCCCAGAGGAATAGGTACTTATCGATCCATCAGTGGTGTTTACTGCATGCTTACGGTGTGCAGGAGACTGTACTAAGTGCTTGGGAGAGTACAATAGAGTTGATTGGCACGATGCCTGCCCTCAAGGATTTTACAATCTATAGGAGCCAGGGGTCAAAGTCCTATTCAGAAATGGGCTGCTGCAGATAGGAGCAAAGTGATGATCGGCATGTGCAGCAAACTAAAGTAACATGAGTAGAACTGTATTTCTAAGGTGTCTTGCATACATTAGCTTATGTTCGTTCATTCATGCAGAGACTTATTTGTCTCATCTGCAGCAGCATGAACAAGAAGGTGGACTCCAACCCTTTCATTCATTCATTCATTCGTATTTATTGAGCGTTTACTGTGTGCAGAGCACTGTACTAAGCACTTGGAAAGTACAGTACAGCAATAAAGAGAGACAATCCCTGCCCACAAGGAGCTCACAGTCGGGGGTGGTGGTGGTGCGTGGAACCCTCTAACTGGTTAATCATGGGCTGACTGCACACAACTTTTACCCAGAACTAAACATTGAGAATTTAACTGCATTTGGACTGCTGAAACTTTTGCCTGGAAATTTCTCCTCACAAATGTAGAACATTTATTCCTAAATGTTTTAGGTCTGCAGGCATGTCACTGTGGTAAAAGACTCAGTGCAGGATCTGCCCTCTCCCTCCAAGGTTTTGTGTGTCTCAGAAAACAGTGATTTACATGTTGCTTTTAGGTGCATTTCCTCATTATAGCCCCAGTTCCAGCCACATTGCTTCCTCAGATGTGCATCACTTGCTTACTTTTACCCCCAACCCCTGTCCTTTGATGAACCAAGTATCATCGTTAGAAGCAAGGTCAAAAAGAACTCTGAAACTTTCAGGTTTTTCTTCCTCTTCTTCCCAACTAAAATATCATTCTTTTTACAGTCCTCTAAACTGTAAGCTCTCTGTGGGCAGGGAACGTGGTTACTAACTCTCTTACATTGTCCTCTCCCAAACACTTAGTACAGGGCTCTGCACACAGTAAGTGCTCAGTGAATACTCAAAAATCTCCAGTGGTTGCCTCTCTATCAAGCAAAAACCCCTCACTATGGGCTTTAAAGCTCTCCATCACCTTGCCTCCTCCTACCTCACCTCTCTTCTCTCCCAGCCCGCAAACTCCGCTCCTGTTGTGCTAACCTTCTCACTGTGCCTTGTTCTCACCTGTCCTGCCGTCAACCCCTGGCCCATGTTCTGCATCTGGCCTGGAATGCCCTCCCTCCTCAAATCTGCCAAATAATCACACCCCCCTTTCAAAGCCCTACTGAAAGCTCACCTCCTCCAAGAGGCCTTCCCAGACTAAGCCCCCATTTTCCTCAGCTCCTCCTCCCCTCCCCATCACCCCGCCTAGCTCCCTTTGCTCTACCCCCCCCACCCCACAGCATTTGTGTATATATGTACATATCTATAACTCTATATTAATACCTGTTTACTTGCTTTGATGTGTATATATCTATAATTCTATTTATATTGATGCTGTTGATGCCTGTTCACTTGTTTTGATGTCTGTCTCCCCCCTTCTAGACCGTAAGCCCATTTTGGGGAGGGATTGTCTCTTTATTGCTGAATTGTACTTGACAAGTGCTTAGTACAGTGCTCTGCACACAATAAATGCTCAATAAATAAGATTGAATGATTGAATATGATTGATTTAGTGAGTAGAATTGTGAGTTAAAACCTGAAATTGTTTGTGGATGACTGAAAGCTAGCCATATCTATCCTGTTGTTTTGCCTTGCAAAAGGCTATTGGAGAGAGCAAGAAATAGTCCTAGTAAGAGGTAGGCTACAGAGTGGGCCCAGCCCAGTAAGCACATAGGTTTATATGTGCTGTAATTGGAATATGCAGTTGTGTGCATATGGTACTGTTGGGTGATAAAGATGCTAAAAAAAAAAAATCCCTTGCAGGTGTACCGTAACAGCTCCTGGGATATGCCTTATTGTTGCCCCGCTGAGCTTTGGGTTATTTAAGCCAAATTTGAAATGTGATTTCCAATTGCTTCTTTCTGTTGAAATTCCTATGTCTGCTTTGAGAGAGAACTATTGACCTTAGACCATAGCAGTGAACAAAGTGAAAGGGGGATTAGCCATCCAAAAATAAATGATACAAATCAAAATTTGATTCATTGTGGGTCTCTTTTTAAATAGATGCATTTCACTGCTGGAGGGTAGGGGGAAGAGAATAATGGATATTTCTCTGTGGTAGCTATAGCACTAATAAAGAAGAAATGTTTTCCTCTTAATCAGTAGGATCAACTAATACAAGTTTGTTTCAGGTAGTTCTATCAAGGTTTTCTTGCTTTTGAAATCAATCACTTTAGTTTATGGGAAGAGGACTAGAAGGGAAGCTATTTTTTTTTTCTTATAAAACCAGAGGGTCCCTAGATTTCATGCTATCTCTAAGTATTCAAATAAAAATTTGTAAATTTTTTTAGAAAAAGTTAATTTCCATATTTTTAACTTATATTACAGTGATTTCAACAGTGTTAGAAAGTCTATTATTTGAAAAGCTTCAAGAGGGGAATGTGACCCTCATGCCCCTCATCACTCATGGTCATGAAATTATGCAAATAAGCAGTCCATTTCCATAGGTTTTGAATGGCAACTTGCCCATTGCCCACTGTGATAGGAAGTAGGAAAGAAATGTGACATAAAGAGTCTGAGCCAAATATAAGGAGCTGCATGTTAAGGCATTGCTGCTTTTCAACCAAGAACTCAATGAATAAGTGTGTGTTTGTGCATGTGTGTGTGTGTGTGTGTGTGTGTGTGTATATATACATGTGTATATGTGGCTGTTCCTAAACCTGATTGGATTAGAGACCTCGATTTGTTTAAATAAAGATTCTGAAACATTAAAATGTATAGATATAAGCTACAGACCTGATAAAGGCAGGACAGAAAAGAAGTTATGGACTGGAGGAAGAATGCATTTTCTGTGATAAAACCTGATATTTTAAAATGGAAACTGTAGCTTTGTCCATTAGAGGCAGATTTATTTTTTTCCACCAAAATTTGAAAATATAAATAAAAAGAGCATGCTGATAAAGCTTGGGCTCTCTAGTATGTAGAGCAAGTTTGTATAAATATACATGTATAT
Organism: Tachyglossus aculeatus; assembly: GCF_015852505.1. NCBI lineage: Eukaryota > Metazoa > Chordata > Mammalia > Monotremata > Tachyglossidae > Tachyglossus > Tachyglossus aculeatus. The sequence goes on along the minus strand of NC_052098.1, from coordinate 26,862,875 downwards.
TTGTGTCCATGGGCATTGCGAAAGCACACCTTTCCATGAAATAATGCATTCCTTTAGAATTGCTGTAGATTTTCATAATTTTTTTAAACATTTCTATTGTAACCTACATCAAAAGGGCAGCTACGGTTCTTGTGCCTGACTATACATATGCATTATAAAAAAGTGAGTCTACTGTAATTACCAGTTTGCAGAGCGAATTCCTGCAGGGTTTGTACTCTCCCCATTAGTAAAAGAGATAAGTTGAAATGTATTAAAATTTCACTGTACAACTGGGAGTTTTTGTTCACAGTAAATGTGTTAATGTTTCTTCATTGCTTGACTGTTTGTGTTTAAATTTAGGCAGCGTGCCCAACAGGGACAAAATTATAGGATAAAGCTATGTATAAAAGAAAATCCTTCAGAGAGCACCAATAAGGCTTTTTTTTAATAAGCAGTTACATATAATAGTGCTGTGCCCTAGCCACAGAGAAAAGTTTTATCTGTCTCTTTCAGAATTATTGGAATTTTTCTTTCCCTTGTGTGAAAGTTAAGAGGACACAGCTTATGTCAATAGCTAATATACCTTGATGCAGAAACATATATTATTTTATTCACCAGTTATCCTGGAGAAAAAAAGAAAATGTTGTTCATTGTTGGTCTTGTGATGAAGAGGGAATAAGAGAATTTTTAGAGATTGGTGATAAATCAGATTATTTTACTGGGACAGAGAATTCCTACTTGTTAGTTTAATTATAATATAACATTTTGGAGGCATGTTTACTATTTGCTTCTTTTCTTAATCAACATGAACCTAGTTAGTGCAGGAAGTCACTACCTTGTAAGTTGTGGGTTAATGGTATATGAGCTAGAGCTAAACAGGTAATTCGATTCATATTTCTGACACACGAAGACCTTAATTTTTTTGAAGGGCTGATGGGCAGTGTCGGGAGAGTGAGGGAAGGAGAAGGGAAAGGGAGATGGAGCTACTGTAACCAAAGGCTTTAATTTTGGCAGAAAACCTTACACACTCTTTTTGCGAATGTTGACAGGTAAACAGAGTTTCCCATATCAAAATGTTTTCCTGGTTGACTTCTCCAAGCCTTTTCATACCGTACCACAAAGCAAACCATATGAAGCTTTTAACAATGCAAATGAAAAAAAAATGTGATCTGCTTTTTACGTGGCAGCAATATTGGCAGTAGCTATCAGGTCTGGGGCAGAAGCCTTGTTATCTCAAAGGGAGTATCTGCATAAAAGGTGGAGATGGTGAAAAATACAACCTTGATATTAATCCAGAGCATTGGGCAATATTGGTATACTTCAAAAAGTAGATTTTGATTCTTCTATTCATGTCTGTAAAAGAACATGTTAATGTGTCATTTTCTCCTGGGATCCATTGTTTGACAATCCACTGAATGGGGGGAGTAGGCATAGTTGGGAGGGGGATATATATAATTGGGGGTTCAGGGAATGTGTATCAGCTTGCTTACTCATTCCTGATGAAATGCAGAAACCTAGCTAATGATTCCTAGTGTGTAACAGCTATGAATTCATATCTTATTTGCCACCCAAAAGGTCCTGTTTTTTCCTTATTTTTCCCCTACATCTTAATTTTTAAAACATTAGTAACTGATAGACCATAAAATTCTTCAGAGCTGTTACTTCCTTTGGACTAATTTGTAGAGAGGCTCTATTTGAAAATTGGATTTTTGATATGATAGATGGAAGTGACTCTTGACTCCTTATGAACCATTTATAGTCTATCAAGTAAATCCTTCTTAGTTCACGGATTATTGACCCAATAGACCATATTAGCTTCTTCGGAGCTGTTATAGCCTATTATGTTGATTGTCACCACAAATGCAAACTCAATCCATATGCTCAATATACTTTAAAAATTGTTCTGAAAGCCCCTCTTCCACCCCCCCACCCCCGCATCTTTTTATGTGGAGCTTTTTATTTTCATCTTACGATTTTAAGCATCTATAGTATAGGTTTCACCCCATTGGTCCCTGCCCAATGTCAGTAAATATATACATTCATTCAATCATATTTATTGAGCGCTTACTGTGTGCAGAGCACTGTACTAAGCGCTTGGGAAGTACAGGTTGGCAACATATAGAGATGGTCCCTACCCAACAGTGGGCTCACAGTCTAGAAGGGGGAGACAGAGAACAAAACAAAACATATTAACAAAATAAAATAAATAAATAGAATATGTACAAGTAAAATAAATAAATAAATAGAGTAATAAATACGTACAAACATATATACATATATACAGGTGCTGTGGGGAAGGGAAGAAGGTAAGGTGTGGGGAATGGAGAGGGGGTGGAGGGGGAGAGGAAGGAGGAGCTCAGTCTGGGAAGCCCTCCTGGGGGAGGTGAGCTCTCAGTAGGGCCTTGAAGACTTTTAGACTGTGAGCCCACTGTTGGGTAGGGACTCTCTATATGTTGCCAACTTGTACTTCCCAAGCGCTTAGTACAGTGCTCTGCACACAGTAAGCACTCAATAAATACGTTGATTGATTGATTGAAGCTCTCAGTAGGGCCTTGAGCTCTTAGTAGGGCCATGCCATAGTCATGCCATACATCAGTTTGCCATGCCATAGCTTTTGCTCTACCTCTCTCTTGGTCTTTCTGTTTTCTCATAAAAGAAAAAAAACGTTTCCTTGAACATGTCAGAACATTTTTTCATACAGGTTTTATTGAAATCTAGGAGTTTTCCTCTTGAGCACTGTTAATATAATTTGGCCTTTAAATTTTAGAAAACTACTTTTTAGGGTAAATTATTCCAGTTTTTTTCTTTCTCATTCATACATATTCCAAGCTGACTTCTCTGGGACTGTAACAATGGTTACGATTTCCAGTAGAATCAAGTTGTGCCCTTGGTTAGGCACAAAATCCTCCTAATGGGGAAAAAAAAGGAAAAGGTTTTTTTTGACCTAAAAGAAGGAGTCAAATGGACTGACCTTGAGGAATCAGAGCTGGAAGATTCTGAAAAGTCATCTGGTCCAGCCCCTGCCTCCAAGTCCTCCCCCTTTTAGACTGTGAGCCCACTGTTGGGTAGGGACTGTCTCTATATGTTGCCAATTTGTACTTCCCAAGCGCTTAGTACAGTGCTCTGCACACAGTAAGCGCTCAATAAATACGATTGATGATGACTATGATATAACTGACTGACTCATCTACTACTGTAGCCATGGAGATCAGCTTTTCATTTAGATGGTAAAGAATTAAAATGGGCTGAATTTATGGGTGGAGAGGAACATGATGAGACTTGGGTGTGACAGACAGGCTTCAGAATGCTAATGGATCCAAAAGGCTTGATTTGGTGTATCTTTTGAGACCTGCTTGAATAAACAAAGCTAGAAGCCCAGTCAAAAATGCTAAGGTGGGCTGTAAAACTAATAATGCTAATTGTGGTCTTTGTTAAACGTTTACTATGTGTCAAGAACTATACTAAGCACTGGGTGGACACAAGATAATCAGGTCCCATGTGGGGCTCACAGTCTAAGTACGAGGGAGAATGGATATTGAATTCCCATTTTGCAGGTGAGGGAACTAAGGTATAGAGAAGTTGAGTGACTTGCCCTAGGTCACACAGCAGGTACGTGGTGGAGCTGGGATTGGTACCCAGGTCTTCTGACTCCCAGGCTTGGGCATTTCCAGTAGGCCATGTTGTAGTAAAAACAATGCCTTATGGCACTCCATCAGCTAACTCCCTCCAACTTACTTCACTGATATCCTACTACAACCCTCTGTGCATTCCACTCCTCTAACTCCAACCTACTCTGTGTACCTTGACTTCATCTATCCTGTTGCCACTCCTTGCCCCCATCCTCCCTCTGTCCTGGAACTCCCACCCCCTTAATATCCTACAATCCACCACTCTTCCTACCTTCAAAACTCTTCTAAAATCACATCTCCTTTAATCATATCTATCAATTATATGTTTTAAATGATTTACTTATAATAATGTCTTTCTCCTCCTCTCTAGACTGTAAGCTCATTGTGGGCAAGGACTGTGCCTACCAACTCTGTTGTACTGTGCTCTTTCAAGTGCTTAATACAGTGCTATACATACAGTAAGCACTCAAAAAGTATCGTTGATTGATTCATCTCCAAGAAGCCATCCCTCACTAAGATCTCAGTTACCCTATCTGCCCTCCTGTCAACTTCACATAAAGCTGCATACCCCATAAGCACTTACCCCAAGCCCACAGCACCTATGTAACTATCCTTGTACTCTAATTTTCCCCCTATTTGTGATTTATTTCAATGTCTTTCTCCCATTGTAGACTGTAAGCTCCTTGTGGGCAGGGATCACGTCTACCAAGTCTGTTGTAATTTCCCATGTGCTAAGTATGCACTCTGCACACAATAATTCTCAATAAATACCATTAGTTGTTTGATTGATTGCTCCTTATTCCCAGTCCTGGAAATCTGGGGGCCGTGGGATAGCCAGGATCATGTTCTTTTCTTGAGTCTTCCCAGGGATAGAGACTACACAATCTCTCTTGATGAGTAGCAACAGCACCAGCATTTACTGAGCATCTTCAGTGCTCCTCAAGTACTATAGTGGACTCTTGAAAACTTACAGTAGTTGTTGCCTTTCTTTTTACCTCAATCTCATCTGTCTTGCTGATGACCCCTTGCCCACATCCTCCCTCTGACCTGTAACTCCTTCCCCCTTCATAGCTGACAGACTGCCACTTTCCCCACCTTCAAAGCCCTATTAAAATTACATCTCCTCCAAGAGGCCTTCCCTGACTAAGCCCTTTCTCCCCTATTCACCCCTCCCTTCTATATTACATATGCATTTGAATCTGTTCCCTTTAAGCACTTGATATTCATCCCACCTATAGCCCCACAGCACTTATGTACATATCCTTATGCTCTTCTGTGATTCCTATCTGTGATTCATTTCAGTGTCCATCTCCCTGTCTCATTTTATCAATCTCCCAAGAACTCCTTTCCCCCCCAGTTTACCAGAGTTCAGCCTTCCCCACCTTCAGAGCCCTCCTAAAATCTCTCCTTCTCCAACAAACCTTCCCCAACTAATTATCAGTACCCCAAATCATATCAACCCATCATCCACTTTTAGAATACTATTTATTCACAACCATCCTCTGCCTTTATCCGTACATGCATCAATCAATCACTGGTATTTATTGAGCACTTACTGAGTGCAGAGCACTGAACTAAGCACTTGAAAGAGCACAGTACAACAGAGTTGGACACATCCCTCCCCACCAAGAGCTTGCAGTCTAGAGGGGCAGACAGACATGAAAATAAATTATAGCTACGTACATAAGTGCTGTTGGCCTGAGGGAGCTTAAGGGGTATACAGTCAATTTACTTATTCTGAGTCGATTGCTTGAAAATGTTTGTATGTTTGTCTTTCCCATTAGTATTATCTCCTGGTGGGAAGAGAATGTGTTTTGTGCTTCTGTTCTACTTTTCTGAACACTTAGTGCAGTGCATTCAGTAGGCACTTAATAAGCACTACTACTACTACTACTACTACTATTGCTGCTACTGTTACCATCTCACTTGGGTTGTTGCTTTTGTGTTCATGCTCTTTTAGACACGTGAAAATGGATTGTTTTAAAATTGTCTCTGATATCTTCCCAGATGCCTGTGAGAAACAGATCAGTTTTGTATTTACGCAGGGCACAACATTTCAAACATCTGTGGATTGGCCCTTAGGTTTTCCTTCTTGTTACTTTCAAATTTTCATCTACTTTCAAATTTTCCATGTCTGTGGTAAAGTTCAGCCCATACCCTGCACCCCCCAGCTCAATGCAAATTTATCTTACCTATGGGCTTAGTTAATCCACCACTACCCCACTTCATTTAAATCTCTCATCAGTAGGTTTGGCCAATCAGCTTCTGAAAATGCTTTCTATTTAGAAGACCTACTTTCTTGAAGATTGTGTCAACTCAGCCCACACACTTCGCTCCTCTAATGCCAACCTACTCACTGTCCCTTGCCCTTGTCTATCTCACCACCAAACTCTCACCCATGGTCTGTCTCTGGCCTGAAACACCTTCCCTTTTCATATCTGACAGACAATTACTCTCCCCACCTTCAAATCCTTATTGAAGGCACATCTCCTCCAAGAGGCCTTTCCTGATTAAGACCTCATTTCCTCTTTTCCCACTCCCTTCTTCATCACCCTGACTTGCTCCCTTTATTACCCCTCCCCACCCCCACAGCACTTATGTATATATCCATAATTTATTTATATTAATGTATTTCTCCTCTTTTAGACGGCAGGCTCATTGTGGGCAGGGAATAGATCTGTTATATTGTTGTGTTATACTCTCCCAAGCACTTAGTAAGTGCTCTGCACACAGTAAGCGCTCTGTAAATACGATTGATTGATTGGGCAGGGATCTGAATCCTCCTCAACAGCAATTGTTCAACCAGTTGCACATCTGCAGGATGTGTCTTTCCCTGTGAAAGTTGTTCCTCAACTGGGATGATCGATGGGAGCTCTTGTCTCCTATATTCTTGATTTGGCAGATCTTTAGTACCTTTTTATACTTGCCGTGCAAGACGACGAGTACTTCTCTTCCATGCAAGGTATAATCTTTGATTGCCGACATCTTCCTCTTCTTCCTGGGGATTGCTGTTTTCAAACTTCTGAGCTCTAATTTCTCCATTTCTTTCTCTCAAAATGGGAGCAATGTCTTCTTTCTATGAGGTGAAAACATCATGCTAACTTGAATTCCAAGGACTCCAAGAGTTAGGCACTGGGTACAACCAGTAGTGACCATCAACCAGGCTCCATCCTGAAAGCAGCCCTCCTGCCATTGTCTGTTGATAACTCTTGTTGACCTTCTAAATCTTCCAGGAGATTCTTTGCTTCCATTAATATTTAATGATAATAATAATTACGGTACGTGTTCACCACTCACTATGTGCCAAGCACTCTACTAAGCACTAGGGTTGATACAAGTTAACCAGATTGGACACAGATGATTTGTTCATATTCCTTGATGCTCCCGAGCTGAAAGACATTCCCACTGGAGCTCCATCACTGACCCTTGATGCATCTGTCACACTGAAGTGATGACAGAGACAACCAAATCAGCAGTAAAGGCAGTTCTTAGGACTAGAATTATTTGTCAAATGCCTAGGCCTGAATTTTCCTGTTCTCATGAATAAATGGATCAGTCAGTCATCATCAGTCAGTCATTTATGCTATCAGTATAAAGGGTAAAGGTTTGTAAGTTTTCTTATATCTCATTATAATTTTCAGTCTTATTAGTGGCTCTCCCATCATATTAGATTACTAATTGTTTTTGTGAATGCCATAGAGAAATATAATTATATTACCACCTTTCAAATTGCATTAGTGAAAATAAATAAAATGTATATCAGTGTAATGCAAAATTGCTAATCCATCATTGAGGTGTAATGGAATGGTTATTATTTAACACTCATTGAACACTAAGAATGTGCTGAGCTCTCCAAGGAAGATAGTGAGACTTGAGGAATTGGGGTAACTTTACAAAGCAGTTAGATACTCAAATGATTCTCATTGCTTTCTTCTTTTTATTTAGTACATTCCCTTCATTCTTAGATAATTGGAAAATAAATATAGTATGAGAATAGTACTTCACATTTGATTGTATTATCACAGTAATCCAAATAGTCCATTCTTAAAAAAAACACATACTACAGGATAAATGGAATATTTTGAATCTTAACTACTTCTCCAGAGTAAAAGTATTTGCTTTTATACCACAAATGAAGTGACTTTTCAGTCTCTTCTTTTAAGATCTCTGGCTGTGAAACAAATGAAGTGGCTTGCATTACTATATGGGTGATTTTCATAAAAAACCCCCACAAATGCTTTGACACCATAAAGACATGGGTATATTCCTCATATAATTGGCCATATCCTGCTGCTGAATTTCACTCTTAACTCTTAAATTATTTAAATGGGGTCTTCCACATATGGATTGATAGTAGGTTATGGGCAGAAGGTAATGACTATAGATGCTCCCTGGATTCATATGTTGGAAAATTTGAATACTCTCTCTCTCTTACTCCTTAACCCTTTTCAGCAAACAGATCTCTATCTATCTAACATATAGATCTAGATCTATCTGTACCTTGTCTTTTAAAGCTGGACAGAACTGTACATCTAATGCATGTTCAATTAGCTATTTACAACTTATTGGTATTAATTGAACGTGAGCTCTGCCCTACTTTTAGTATGCTGACAATTCTAGCTTCGTAGTGGATAATTTATTTGCTAAGCAGAATTTCCTAAAATATAAAACAACTGAATAAGAAAGTCAGCTATGCCATGAGTCATGGTCACCAACAGGGACTGATGCTCACAAGGCTCCCTTTATTTTGACACTGTTGGGATTAAGTTAGGTAAATAGCATGTCCTGGAAAAAAGAATCTCATTTTGATACCTGCAGCTGTGCAAAGCTCTTCTCGTTTCACGATGGAAAGAGGGGATGCGACTGGAGTAGGTATCGGCAAACCCTGGTATATGTGCTGTGGATTGGCACACTAGGCCATCCTGCATGGCCTGCCAAGGCTTTGGCACAGATACCAGGAAGGGCTGTTTTTCCTTTGGCTCTAGATTTCCACATGGCCTCTGGTGCCACCTGCACTGCCGCTACTGGGTTCCCCGCCTATTCCCTGGCACTCCCCCTCTCCAGCCTTACCTCTCTTGGGGTGATAGAAGGAAAGCAGCAGGCCTAGGACTTGGACCAATAGCTCTTGCTGAAGGAGAAAGCTCATAACTCTATCCAGGCCCACCTGGCAGGTTCTACCCTTCACACTCAGAAGCTAACAGCTTCTGTCTGACAGCTGTGCATTTTAGAGAGGGAAACACAACTGTAAAAATGGCAGTTTTCAGACAGGTGAAATATTTACTTTTATGATAGCATAACTCCTCCATCTTCAAAAGCATGTGGGTGGGTAATTGTTGTAATTGTCAGGGAAATAAAATTTCTTTTTCCCGGGAGGTGACATTTTTCATCTGCTGTCCCATATTCCCAGTAAATAGTGCTATAAGGTATGATATCCACACCGAGTTTCCCTTGCCTGAATTATTTGCATGCTTTTTATCTCAAAGGCGTAATTCTTTATTCTATTCCGTCATGTGTGTTAGTACCTTCTCATTAGTGGTCACGTTGTTATTCAACATGCACAGAGCACCATGGTTTCATTGCTCATACAGCACAACAGACTGATGCTATATTACATAGATGGGATATTTTTGTCAGTGTAAATCTAGAAGATCTTGATTGCCAAGCCTAACAAAATCAGGTTCTGGGTCTGCTGTAAGTTCTTTGAAAATCAGAATTTTCTAGCCAAGACACTTCCTGCTAAATGTATAGCACTGGGGCAAATGTGGTGGGGAATTTTTTCCTAAAGAGTTCAAAGGCAACCCCTCTGCCTTCTTCACGCTCTTCTCGGATTCCCCATACCAACCCAAAGAAGTCATATGAAAGGAGAAGGACAATGCATAATGCCTAAATTGTTAGAGGTTTGGCTGAGATCCCTACATTTACATATCAAGTGGTGTGGGTTTGAGTTTTACATAAGAAAGCAGGGATCAAAATTACATGGGGATAGATTTCAATGTAATAATCATAATTCCACCACTGACTGTAAAAGTTCCTTTGAAACTACTGAGGCCCTGGTGTAAATGTATGAAATACTAGGTTAGAATGTCTGAAGAAGATATGTATGAAAATCAATCAATCAATGGTATTTATTGAGCGCTTACTCTGTGCAGAGCTCCGTACTGAGTAGTTGGGAGAGTACAATACAACAGAGATGGTAGACATGTTTCCTCTCCACAGTGAGCTTACAGTGGAGAGGGATAGTGGAGACAGACGTTAATGTAAATAGATAATTTATAGACATGTATATAAGCATTATGGGGCTGAGGGTGGGGTGAATGCCAAATTCCCAAAGGGTACACTTACAGCTCCAAGTGCATTGATGACGCAGAAGGGAGAGGGTGTCGGGGAAAGGGGGGCTTAATCAGGGAAAGCCTCTTGGTGGAGGTGGGGCCTTGAATAAGTCTTTGAAGGATGGGAGAGTGGTAGTGGCTCAGTGGAAGGAGCCCGGGCTTGGGAGTCAGAGGTCATGGGTTCTAATCCCGGCTCCGCCACTTGTCGGCTGTGTGACTTTGGGCAAGTCATTTAACTTCTCTGTGCCTCAGTTTCCTCATCTGTAAAATGGGGATTAAGACTGTGAGCCCCATGTGGGACAACCTTGATTACCTTGTATCTCCCCCAGGGCTTAGAACAGTGCTTGGCACATAGTAAGCGCTTAACAAATACCTACATTATTATTATTATTATTACTTAAAGCTCTTCAGGCAGGTGAGAATCAGTGCTAGTGTTAAAAACCTTTAGAAAAATTCTCCTTTAGCATCTTCACAAGTTTTTAATCCTCTGTCTGCTGTTCAAGGCCATTTTTTCTCTGTTCTTCCTTCAAACATGGTCACCTACCTTTGTTTACTAATCTGGTAGAAAATGATACCTCAATCTTCTCTTCTTTAGGTTGAGATAGTCTGTTTCTTCTATCTTTCCTACTGAGAGCTCACCTTCTCCAGGAGGCCTTCCCAGACTGAGCCCCTTCCTTCCTCTCCCCCGTCCCCCTCTCCATCCCCCTCATCTTACCTCCTTCCCTTCCCCACAGCACCTGTATATATGTATATATGTTTGTACATATTTATTACTCTATTTATTTTACTTGTACATATCTATTCTATTTATTTTATTTTGTTAGTATGTTTGGTTTTGTTCTCTGTCTCCCCCTTTTAGACTGTGAGCCCACTGTTGGGTAGGGACTGTCTCTATATGTTGCCAACTTGTACTTCCCAAGCGCTTAGTACAGTGCTCTGCACACAGTAAGCGCTCAATAAATACGATTGATTGATTGATCTTTCTCCATGCCCTTGTTTCTCAACCTCTCAATTATCTTGTAGCCTCTTCTGAATCATCTTCAAGTCCTCCATTTCAGTGACAACGTCTTTGGTTTTGAACCTTAATTCTCTGTTTGACTGCCTGGACAGGCACACCCACAGTGTTTCAGAAAACAGCAGGTGTCTGCTATTGCTGTTGTATGCCAGGTTTTTCTGTTTCATCCTGGCCATTACAGGGAGGTGGCCAATTCTAGCTCTCCCTCCTAACCATAGAAGGGGTTAGGACTAGAGGTGCTCAAAAACATCAAAAAACCCTTTATTCACAAAATTTCCATTTGCCTTCCCTTCCAACAGCAACATCTCTATTCTCTATTGCCTTCTAAGGCATGGAACCCACAACTGAACTCTCAAAGGAAGGGTCTGTAAAGTGCTTCATTGCTGTTCAGTAGTGGAAACAGTGAATTCTAGGTTATATAAATAGGATGGGCCAATCTCATCTGCCTCTTGAACCCACTCCCTGCACTCTATCCCTTCCATCCTTTAAAATCTTCTACAGTACCCAGAGGGAAATGAATAGTGAGCATTTTTTTGTTTTGATTTAAGGATCTTATGAGACTTGAGAGGGTCTGAGCCTTGAGGGACCCCCACAGCTAGGGGGTTAGAGACACATTTAATTTAATGGCTTTTGATTTTTTTCCATGATAATTTATATTTTAAAGGCTCAATTTTAGGCCATCTACTTCTATCACTTTACCCTTCTTCTCTTCAGTATACACATCATAGTTTCAACTATGATCTCTATTCAGACATCTTCCAAATCTACCACACTGGCCTAGATCTTCCCTTTACCCTACAGCCTCATATTTCCTTCTGATCTGGAAGCACCTCCACTTGGAAGACCCCCCAACATCTTAAACTCCATGACCAAAATCAAACTCATCTTTCTTTGTAAGCTTTCTCTTTTCTCATACTTTCCCATTACTATCAACCCAATCACCATCCTCCCTGTACTAGAAGCTCACAATTTTGATGCTGTCTTTTGATTCCTCTCTGTCTTTCACCCTACCCTCCAGTCTATCTCTAAATATTACTGGTTTGTCCTCTGTAACAAATCACAGATCCAGGGTTCCTCTCCACCATTGCACTGATTCAAACCATCATCACCTCCTGCATGGATTACTTTTACGATATCTTTACTAGTATCCCCACTTCAGTCGATCAGTGGTATTTATTGAATGCTTACTCTGTGCTGAGCACTATACCAAGCACTTAGGAGAGAACGAAATGTAGAGTTGATAGATAGCTTCCTTGTCCACAAGGAGTTCACAGTCTAGAGGGGAAGACAGACATTAAAATAAATTACTGATGGGAATGGGAAAATAGAATGTAAGTGTGGCATTGGGGTGGGGTGAATGTCATGTTCTTAAGGGGTGCAGATTCAAGCAACATAGAAGGGAGGGCAAATGGAGAAATGAAGGGCTAATCAAGGGAGGCCTCTTGGAAGAGGCATGATTTTAGTAAGGTTTTGAAAGTGGTGAGAGAAGTAGTCTTTCAAGTATGAAGGGTGAGGGAGTTCCAGAACAGAGGAAGGATGTGGGTAAGTAGTTGGTGGCGAGGTAGATGAGATCGAGTTACAGTGAGTCGTTTGGCATTAGAGGAGAGAAGTGTGTGAACTGGCTTATAGTGGGAGATCAGTATGGTAAGATAGGAGAGGGAGAGCTGATTGAGTGCTTTCAAGACGATGGTAAAGAATTTCTGTTTGATGCAAAGGTGGATGGACAAATATTGGGGGCTTTTGAGGACTGGGGAGATGTGGACTGAAGTGTTTTTCAGAAAAATGATCCAGGCCAGCCGAGCAAAATGTGGACATAAGTGAGGAGAGACAGGAGGCAGGGAGGTCTGCCAGGAGGCTGATGCAGTAGTAAAAGCAGAATGTGATAAGTGCTTAGTTCAGCATGGTGAGCATTTGGATAGAGTGGAATGGGTGGATTTTAGTGACACCATGAAGTTCGAACTGACAGGATTTGGTGAAAGATTGAATATGTGAGTTGAATGAGAGAGTTGAGTCGAGGATAATGCCAAGGTTGTGGGCATGTGAGACAGGGAGGAGGGTGGTGTTATTAACAGAGATGGAAGGACATTCCCACAGATCGGAGGGAAGAGGTAGAGGAGGAGCTGGCTGAAGGGGGTGGGCCGCTGTGTCAGAGGCACCTGAGAGTTCGGGGAGGATTAGGTTTGGAGTAGACGCTGTTGCACTTGGGAAGAAGGAGGCCTTTGGTAACCATAGAGAGGGCAGTTTCCCCCCGTTCCTCCCCTGCAGGCTATCTTGCATGTATTATTTTTCCAGGTTAATGATAAGAATATGTCACTCCCCTTTTCAAAAATCCCCAATGGCTGTTTTTAACCTATCTTCTCTCTTCTCTCAGTACATCCCAGTTCATTCATTCATTCATTCAATCATATTTATTGAGCGCTTACTGTGTGCAGAGCACTGTACTAAGCACTTGGAAAGTATAATTCGGCAACAGATAGAGACAATCCCTACCCTACAGTGGGCTCTCAGTCTAGAAGTGGGGAGACAGACAACAAAACAAAACACGTAGAGCGGCATCAATAGCATCAAAATAGAAATAGAATTATAGATATATATACATCATTAATAAAATAAATAGAATAATAAATATATACAAATATACACAAGTGCTGTGGGGAGGGGAAGAGGGTAGAGCAGAGGGGGAGGGAATGGGGCGATGGGGAGGGAAGGAGGAGCAAAGGAAAAGGGGAGCTCAGTCTGGGAGGCCTTCTGGAGGAGGTGAGCTCTCAGTAGGGCTTTGGGGGGGGAAGAGAGCTAGTTCAGACTCTGCTTCTACCAAGCAAAACTTTTAACTGTATTTTGCTCACTAATGTTTATGTCAGTCCCCCTTCCTGGAAACCTGGAATGCCCCCTTTCTGAAATGCCCGCTTCCTCAAATCCCTCCTACCTTTCAGCTCTGCTAAACCAGTGCCCCCCCACCCGCCGTGCTCCCAACAAAGGCTTCCTAAAAATGTTATCTACTCCAAGAGGTATTCCCTGACTATTTCCCACCTTCCTGATCATACCATCCCATTTGCAGCCACCTTAAGACCCATGTACCTATCTGTATATTTATTTGTTAGTTATTTTGGCATTCGGGAAAATAAGACATGAACAGAATTCAATGATACATTTGAACATTTACTGGTAACAATTGAAAAATTGAAATGAGCACTGATAGGAGGCAGGGAGGTATTTAGCTTAAACTACAAACAAACTGCAGTGAAGATAATCCTACGAGTGCACATTTATGGACAAAGGCAGAGAACATCTAACAAGTGGTCTTTTTCATTTTATGTGCGAACTAAGTCAACAGGTGGTACAAATGTTGAGGTTTCTATAATATTATAAATATAAGGGAGTATGGGAAATTGCAAAGTTTTAAAGAAAGCTAAAAATGTTTTGAATTATTTAAGTGCAGAAATAATCTGAATCCATTATGCATAATGTATAAATGAAAAACAAGCCTCCAGTCGATTTCATTCAAATCCTAGATGCAAAACTGTTTTTGAAGTTCATGGGAGTTGTTCTTCTGGATAAACTGCAGGATCAGACCCTTGTAACTTTAAAATAACACTTGTAACAGTTTTCCTCTTCTAAGCTCAAATCCTGTTGTTCCCTGCCAGCCTGGAGCTATGTTTACAGGGCATCTATTAATCCTGTTAAAGATGGGTAGTTGTCATTCTACTTTTATCTATAGCAAGTGCTGCTATGCTTGGAAATGCATAACATGTTTATATGTATACAGTGGATGTCAATGGAATGTCTCTCTATATTTTAATAAAATCAAATTAGGAGATCCAGGGAAGGACCTGAGGGTGAGAGGAAGTTTGGGGATGGAGGAGAAAGGCAGAGAGAGAGAGATAAGGAAAAAGAAAGTGAATGCATGAACACATGCTGTCCTTAGGGTTCAAATTTAAATCTACTGACCAAGATTTTGATCCATGTATGCGGGTGTGGTTTAAAAAAAATCAATACACAACCAACAATCCCTTCCTCTCTGTACCCATCCTTTGCTATGATAAAGCCTGAGTCCAGGGTCCGTGAAGAGATGCTGCCCTTCCCCACTCCTCCTCGTCTGCCTTCGCTGGAGAGAAGTCCTTTCCCACTGGAGTGGGACAGGCAGAAGGAGCAGTGGTAGCCACGTGACATAACGACTGCCCCCCACCTGAGCCCCAGAGGCTATGAAGAGATACCATTCCTTCCGTCTACCAGTCGTCATAGGGAAGAAGCCTTGTCCCTCTGGAGCGGGTCAAGCAGAAGGAGCATCGTCAGCCATACAAGCCCAGGGGGCTCCTCTTGCACCTGAGACTCCAGGGTTGTGAAGAAATGCTGACATTCCCTCCAAACGTTGCTGGGGAGAAGCCTTGTCCTGAAATAATCGGATAGATAGAAGAAACTGACCTTGCAACCACAAGAGAGCCTCCTTCACCTGAGTTCCAGGGTCTACAAAGAAGCCCTTTCTCCTCTTCCCTCCTCATCTTCCCCACTGACCATTGCTTGAGTTAATCCCTGGCCCACTGGATCAGGCTAGGCAGAAAGAGCTAAAGCAGCCATGTGGCCATGTTGGCTTCCTCGCCACCTATGCCCCTAGAGCCACATTAAGACTTAATTTGTGTTCCCCCACCCTGCCCTCACCTGTGTGAAGCTCTGCCCCATTGGAGTGGGGCAGACAGAAGGAGCAGCAACAACCACATGGTCCAGTGGCTGCTCCTTTCCCTGACCCTCAGACTCCTCAGAGAAATAGCCCTCTTTCTTACCTACTTCCATCCAATCCCGCACACACTGCCCTCCCCTCCCCCAGCCACCTGTCATTGCTGGGGTCGAACCCTGTCCCATTGGAACAGGATAGACCAAAAGAGCATTGGCAGTTATGCAGTCCCCCAGGTCCTCCTCCATCACCTGAGCCCCAGGGCCACAAAGAGATGCTGATTCCCCTCCACCCTGCCCATTGTTACAAGGGCCCAGTCTCACAGAAGCCAGATGGGCAGAAGTAGCAATGGAAGAAGAATTCATGAAACCACAATGGAGGCTTCTCCACCCGGGTCCAAATTTCCTAGAGGAAACACCGTTTCCCCTCTCACCTCATCCCCACCTCCTGACGTTTCTGGGGTCGGACCCTGTCCCATTGGAGTGGAATAGGCAGAAGGAGCAGTGGTAACCATGTGACCGCAGGCTCCTCTTCTATCTGAGCCCCAAGGCCAGGAAGGAACCCGGTTCCCATTGTCCCCTCATCCACCATCGCTGGAGAGAAGCCCTGTCACCCTGGAGTGGGACAAGAAGAAAGAATGACAACAGTTTACCAGGCCCAAGGGCTGTTCCTCCACCTGAGCGCCAGGCTACTCCACGAGGCCATCTCTTCCCAACTCCCTGCTCTCTTCCCCTCCTCATCTGCAATTGCTGTTGTACTGTAGCAGAATAGGCAGAAGGACCAGAACCAGGAATGATGGCTTCACCTGAGTCCCAGGAGCCATGAAGAGATGGTTTTCCCATCCTCGCACTGTTGCTAGGCCAAAGCTCTCTCTCACAGGAGTAGGATAGGAAGAAAGAAGACAGCTAAGTGGCTACTGTGGATCTTCCTTCATCTGGAGCCTGAAGTCCATGAAGAGACACTGTGCTGTGTGTTTGCCATTTTTGGGGTCGATGAGATGCCAAAACATTTCATTCATTCATTCAGTTGTATTTATTGAGCACTTACTGTGTGCAGAGCACTAGGCTAAGTGCTTGGGAGAGTACATCTGTCTTCACACCACCTACTACCATTGCAATAGTAGTAACGATGTTTATTGAACACCCACGCGGTACTGAGAGTTTGAAGGGAGAAGCCTTGTTACACTGGACTACCACAGGAAGAAGGAGCTGCAGTCTTCTAGTCCAGGGCCGTGTCCTCCACTCAACCTCACAGAGCATGAAGAGGTGCCAAAACACTGGCCCACCCCGAAAACCACTGCCTGTCATTACTAGGGAGAAGTCCTGAACCACAGAAGAGGGACAGATAAAGAAGCATTGTCAGCTGTGTATTCATGGGGGCTTCCCTCTACCTGCGTCTGGGGCGAAGGAAAAAACTACTACTTCCTTCCTACCCCATTGCTGGTCACCACTGGGATTGAATCCTGATCCATTGAAGCGGGACAGGCAGAAGGAACAGCAACAGCCTCTTGGCCCTGGGACTGACACTTTCACCTGAGCTACTTCTTCTTCTTCCCCCTCCAACCCCTGCTAAACACACACGCACACACACACACACACACACACACACGCACGCACACATGCACACACACACACACACACACACACACACACACACACACATATCATGGGGAGAAGTCCTGTGCCATTAGAGTGGAGTTAACAGAAGGAGCCAGCTAATACTCCTCCTTATTAGCCCCTGGGTCCTTGAGGAAACACGGCATTTCCCATGATTTGACTTTGCCTAGCTTGGGCCCTGTCTCAATGGGGTGGGACAGGCAGAAAGGTCAGCAGACAGAGGGCTGCTCCTCCCCCTGAACCCTATATGTCATGAAGAGATACTAAAACGCCCTCCACCCCCTCCTCAACATACCTTTGCCTGAGCCAAGTCCTATCCCACTGAAAATAGTTAGGCAGAAGAAACATGGTCTGGGAGCTACTTCTCCACCCGAGCCCCAGAGTCCATGAAGCGTTGTCATTCTCTCCCCTGCCCTTTTCCAGCCATGTGTCACTAGAGCAGGACAGGCAGGAGGAGCAGCTTCTGTCATATGGCCTGAAAGCTGCTCCTCCACCTGATCTCCAAAGGCCTCAGAGATGCTGAAACTTCCACCTCCCCCGGCCTGTCATTGCTACAGAAAAGTCCTGTGCCACTGGAACTGGATAGACAGAAGAAGCGGCCGCCATGCAGCCTACTTGGACCCCTTGGACTGTGAAGAGATGCTGAAAGCCTCTTACTCCCAAGCCTGTCATCTCTGGGTTCAAACCCTGCCCCTCTCCAGTGGGCTAGGAAGAAGAAGCAGTGGACACCCTGTGGCCCCAGGGTCTCCCTCCTCCACTTGAGCTCTGGGGCCTGCAGTGTGATCCCCATACTGCCCTGTTTCACCTACCATCACTGGGGAGAAGCCATGTCCCACTGAAGTGGACCACTCAGTTACAACCCTACAGATATCTACTACGCAAGCTCCTGTGTCTTTGAAGAGATAATGCTAAACCCTACCTGCTTGCTATAGCTGGCATTGATCCCTGCCCTATTAGAGCAGGAGCAGAAGATGTAAGAGGGGCTGAAGTAACAGTGGCAGCAATGCGACCCCACAGGATTCCCCTGCACCTGAATCTGAGGATCTGTGAAGAGATGCCCTCCCCTCCCATTCCTCTCCCCTTTCACCTGCCCTTGTTTGGGCGAAACTCTACCCCCATGGAACGGGACCGGCAGAAGGAGCAACTTGTAGCCACGTGGGCAAAAGGCTGCTCCTCCACCTCCCCCCCCACCACCCTGCCCACCCTCACCCCCAGGCCCTCCCCTCTCATCCTCATCACTGCTGGGAAGAGCTCCTTTCCCCCTGGAACGGGCCAGGCAGAAGGAGCCGCTACGGCCACATGGCTCAAGGGCTGCTCCTCCATATGAGTCCGGGGTCTTCAAAGACACCATCCCCCCCACCCCCGCCACTGTTGCTGCACCCACCATTGCTGGGTTGAAGTTCTATCCCAGTACGGCTGAAGGGCTGCTCCTCCACCTGAACACTAATTTTCATGAAGAGATGCCATATTCCCCTCCACCTGCCACCGCTGGAGCAGAACAGGCAGAAGGAGCAACTAAGCCACATGGCGCGGTGTCAAGCTCTTCCACCTAAGCTGCTACCTGAGCATCCATCTGAACTCCGGCTTGTTTGAAGAGAAGCACCACATGCCATTACTGAGTTGAGCTCTGTTCAGCTGGATCAGAAAAGGCAGAAGGAGCAGCTGCTGCGACCAGGGGCTCCTTCTCCACCTAAACCCTGGAGGCTGCGGTGCGATGACACCCCAACACCGTCACCGGGGAGAAGTCTTGTTTTGCTGGAGTAAGACAGACAGAAGAAGCGGCGACAGCCAAGGGGTCCCAATGCTTCTTTTGGACCAGATCCTTGGAATCCACGAAGACATTCTGCCTTCCCTCACTGTTTCCCCACCCGCCACATTGCTGGACCAAAGCCCTCATCTGTGGGAGCAAGGCAGGCAGAAAAGCAATGACAGCAGCCCAGCCCCAGAGTTCCCACCTCCTGAGTCGTAGCCTCTGTGAAGAGGTGCCCCTCTGCACCCCCACCTGACCTGCCGTTGCCAGGAAGAAGTCTGGATCTGCTGGAGTAAGGCAGGAAGAAGGAGCAATGGCAGCTAGGAACCCCGGGGCCTCCTTGTCTACCTGTGAAGAGACATCACGCCCTCCCCGACTTGCCCACCAGTGCTGGGTTCGGTCCGTCTATGGAAGGAGCAGCAGCAGTTCTGTGGCCCTAGGGCTCTTCCTCCACCTGAGCCCTGGGGTCCATGAAGAAACACTGTCCCCAACACCTCCACCCCACCCCTACTCCTGGCCATTGCTGAGAAGTCCTGCCTCGTGGGAGTGAGACAGGCAGAAGGAGCAGCGATAGCCACCCGGCCACAGTGCTGCCCCCTCCGCCTGAGTCGCGGGGTCCACGAAGGGATGCTGCCCCTCTCCCCTGCCTGCCATCGCTGTGTGGTCAAGCCCTGTCCCGTGGGAGCGGGACAGGCAGAAGGTGGAGCTGCAGTGAGGAGCCTGAGAACTGTTCCTTTAACAGTAATGTACCGCAGCTCTTAATGTTTTTATTGTTGTCATTGTTAGTTAAATATTTATTTGGTTATTTCTTCCCCTGAGTGTCCATTGCCAGTTCCCCCTCCCCCTTTAGATTGTGAGCCCCCTCGTGGGCCAGGGACCGTGTCTGAATTCATTCGAATGTATTTGCCGAGCGCCTTTTCTGTGTGGGTCATGTATTGAGTGCCTAAGTGGAGTACAATAAAAGTAAAAGACACGGATTACAATAAAAGACACGGTCCCTGCCCTCAAGGAGCTTTCAACCTAGCAGGGGAGACAGACAGACACAGAGTATTATAAATAGTGGGAGCAGGAGGAAAAACAAATTACAACCGGTAATAACATGGTTATGGAAAGGTGGATAAATGAATAGAAATGTGAATAAATGAGTATAGTCCGTAGATTGACACATACATACCTGCTAGTGGTGGCTGCATATGCAGAAGAGCTAAGGGTTGCTGTTGAGAAGACACAAGCACAAGTGATGGAAATTAGCTGGGGAAGGCACCCCTGGGAAAGGTGGGATTTCAGAAGGGCTTTGAAAGTGGAGCGGGCCGTGGTCTGGTGGCGTCAAACAGGGAGGAAATTGCAGGCAGGAGGAAGAGTGTCATCAAGGGGCTGGAGATCAGAAAGTCGAGAGTGAGGTATAGTAAAAAGGTATTATTATCCTTGTACCTTCCCCCAGCGCTTAGCACAGTGCTTTGCACAAAGTAAGCGCTTAACAAATGCAACAGATAATAGTAATGACATTAATGGGAAGCATTGCATTTGCTGCTTGCAGGGCCTGGCACCGTATTTGATTTTTGCCTTTTGGTATCAGGTTCTGTCCAAAGCTCGGCTCTAAAATAGTCCCCGTTCCTGAGTGATGCATGTTGGGCTGATCTGTTGGGTGTTGCTGTTTCCAAGCCATCCACTATTATCCTGCATTGCTTCAGGTTGTACTTTCAGACCAAACATAACTCAAAAGAGTTAAGTCAGTGAGCGAACTTACTATGGAGGGAAATATTTCTTTGCAAAACCTTTGATGATCTATAATAGAAGCACCATTTTGTGAAACCTTCATTCTCATTCTCCAACAAGAACAAATTCATTAATGACATATTAGATACAGCTACTGTTACTGACCAGAGCAGATCTAATATATTCCTGAGTCAATAACCTATTGAGCAGGAAACAGAATCTTTTGGTAGATTTTTGTTTGGTCCTCATAACCCACATACATATATATCAATCATTCTTGATTAGTCAGCAATTCTTTCATGCCCTTGTATTTTTGAATTACTAATTCCTTTGATCACCAATCCATACAGCAGTGTTTTACAACTTAGCTAATGAGTAATTGGACTGTTAACACTGGAACTGACACCCTGAAATGTCCCGCATAATAGAGAATAATGTATATTTCAACCATACCTTGAGAGTCCCATGTAACCGAAGAACACCGTGGGAAGAGGATGAGACCCAGCTTTCATTTAAACCATTGGTCTTTATGGAAGTCAATGGATTTGTACTATCGTGTCTAAAACATAGCAAACAATGAAATAACATTTTAAAATAGTTCCAGACAGTTTTATGGTTAGCAGATAGAGTTCATCTCAGCCATGCCAATGAAACCTAATATAATAGATGTTCCAAACGAGATGGTTAAATGCAATGCAAGTGTTTCCAGGAACACAAAAATTTCAAAGTTGGTGAAGCTCTTGGATACAGTGTTCACGGAATGTCCTCCTCCACTCCCCCCACCCTCTCAAAGAAAACCCAGTTACCATTGATTGCTTCAAAATCTGTAGAGATATCTTTTCCTGGTAGTTCAGGTAGTTACAGGAGATTGTTAATCTGTGAATGAGTAAATCCCCTCTGTTTTAGCAATCTGTATGCAAATTACACTTAAATGCACACCATAAATTCATTAACAGTATCTGAAGAACACAGTTCATCTCTAGCAGACTCTAAAAACACAGGTCTTATCCATAAAAACAGTTACACTCCATTGATACCGACTTTCCATGGTCTCATTTCATAATTCAAATTGAAGTGATTTTTTTAATAATTGAAGAAAATGAAGGTTTTACAAGGAGCAGGTGCATTTTTCAGGATAATGAATGGTCATATAAAAAACTGCTTCAGGCCTACATGTTTAGCTTTAAAAGCAAAACACAGTTTGCAACATTGTCCTGTTTTCCTTACCAACATGAATAGCATGAAAATATGAAGAAGACCACTGTTTTGTATTTTGTAAATAGAGCTGGAAATGGATTATCAGAAGATAGGAAATATAGGGAAGTATCTGATGGAAATGAAAGGTACAGTATGGAGCCCTCATGAGCCACTGAGGTTTTCTTTTGTCATTATTTCCCAAAAGATGAACAAAAGCCCTTGAATGGCACACAATAAAGAGTCAAACAACAAAAAGGAGCTTCAGCAGAGCAAACATTTAGAGAAGGAAAGGATAGAGGGAGAAGGTCACCCTAGGTCACAGTCAAGCAACTGTTCAGAACTTCTCAGCTATGGCCTCTAGGACCCGAAATTGAGGAATCTTATCCTTCCTCCATAATCTCAAAGTTAGGCTTGGACCCAAAGGTTTACATTCTGTGGCTTTTTTTTTTTTTTTTGCGAGGAGTGGGTATCTTTATAAATTAAAAAAGCACTGGGGAACCTTAATACTTTTTTTTTCCTCATAAAGCAATAGAATCTGTGGCCTGAATTATTTTTAGGATGTTTTCAGCCTCATGGAGCATTAGATTATTTTGTATTATTGAATGAACCTAGAAAAGTACAACAATAATTGTGGTATTATTAAGCGCTTATTATGTGTCAAGCACTGTACTAAGCGCCGAGAGTAGAAGATGATCAGGTTGGATACAGTGCCCGCCTTACATGGGGCTCACAGACTCGGGGAGGAAGAATAGGTATTTAATCCCCATTTTACAAATGAGGAAACTGAAGCACAGAGAAGTTTTGTGACTTGCCCAGGGTCACACAGCAGGCAAGTGGCAGAGTCGGGTTAGAACCCAGGTCTTCTGACCCCCAGGCCTGTGCTCTTTCCACTTAAGCCCTGCTGCCTCTCTAAAAATATATCTAAAACAAAATTTTTAATTCATATTTTGTGTACTTGAGTACACACACCATTTAGACATGTATTTCAACAGGGTAGGGATAGGTGGGGGAGAGGAAATAAAAATATTCCCTTTGGAAATCTAATTCTTTCTTTTTGTTGTTGTTCCTTTTCAGGCAATCCGCTGTACACTGGTAAATTGCACGTGCGAATGTTTCCAGCCCGGGAAGATCAACCTGAGGACCTGTGACCAGTGTAAACATGGCTGGGTGGCACATGGTAAGGAAATATATGGCCTCTACATGCCATCTTTGTTATATCTGTAGGCATTTGTGTATTTTTTTAAAGCTGATACCGGTATGGAGAAGAGAGGGTCAGTTTCAGCGTCAGTGGCTGCAAGTGTCAGTGGAAGGACTGAGTTGGTTAACATTCTGTGCACAGCTCAAAGACCATATTCTTGTCTCGAAAAGCAGTGCTATGCTAGCAACTCTCAGTAGAGGAGTAGATGTTTATAGTATATGGTTGGACTGAAGAGTTCAAATTGCACATAGCAGCAGCCAGCAAGTCAAGGAGCCTGGTGGAAATTCAAACATACCACATCCAGCCTTTCAGATCCTGGATATCAAAATGAAACTGGTAAATCAACCTCTTTGGTTGAGCGAAAAGCCACGAAGGCCACTCATTCTTATAATACGGTCAAGCAGCTGAGCTCATCTTTCCAGATGTTAAACTTGTGAGGGGCTAAGGGCAAAGGAGAAGAAACTTTGGCTCAGTTCTTTGAAAACAATTTGTAAATACACATTCATTTATTGTGTTGGGGCTGAAGGCTATACAGGAGGTGGGTGGCGGGAGAGAAGGCTTGAACTTATGTGGCTTTGTGCCAGTCATGCATATTAGTTCTTACAAAAATGCCTTGATCATGTTCTCATCTGCAGTTAATAAATGAAACTGTAGGTAAGGGAGACTTGGAAGAATGCTGAGACACTTTGTCCACCTAGGTTAAGGATTTGGAAGGAAGAAATAAAGGGATAGGTTTCTTCCTCAAATAGTATGTTGGAGAGTTCTTCCAACAGTCTGGACTGTGGACCCCAAGGTCTAAGGATGCATGATTTCCGTACTCCAGTAGAGTATCCTTTAGGTTATACTTTTTAATTTTGTGTTCTTTAGGGGCATCTGAGCAGCCACTCAGTACCCTCTCCGATTTTATTTTTTTTAATGTTTTCTGAGTGTCAACTAACTTCAAGTAAATGTGTGTGTGAACTCTCAGTAATGTTAGGGAAGGAAGAGGGAATTCAAACTTTCTGGTAAAAAGACTTCCTAGAACTGAAAAAAGAAAACACTTTGCAAAAACAGACCAATTCCCATGGCAGTTCTACAAAAAGAGGGAAAAAGTGGCCCTACCAGGATCATGACAGGATAGTAATCCATAGCATTACTGAGCTAGACCCAGCTCCTGCCAAAGGAGTAAACAACTCATTTTTCCTCCAGACCTTGAGACTGTAAGTGGTAATTTACTCAGAATGCTTCTACTGGTTTGAATGAATTAACTCCTCTCCTTAATTTGAGAGAACGTCTAGATTCTTACTATTAGCTTAAATGCTTTCCTCTTAGCAACCTGATGGTCAATAGCCCTAGCTTATAGATAGAGAATTGGAAATGTGGAAAAGTGAAGAATGAAAATGTTGGGTTAATCTCTCTCCATCCGCTGGTCATCTGGTGTTTATTCAGAACCGACTAAACCAGCCTTGTAAATAAGTACAAAATTTCTAGCCTACCCTTTTTATTGTACCAGCCTGAAGAATTTGAATGGTAAAATGAATGCGATGTACATCCCTTTTTACTTGCTCAGCATAAATTGCTGATATGAATTGAGCCTCCTGTCTAGAACAATGAATGAGCCTTGGCTCTGAGATTCAGGCCTGAGAACCTCCATGAAGGAATTGATTCTAGTCCTAGGAGTCTTGCACAGTGCCACTTGCACTCTCTCTTCCTCGCTAGTCAGGATCCAGTTGGAGCATGGAGTGCGGTGATTAAGTTAGGTGGAAAGGAGTGTAGCACTTTGCAAAGTGCAAGTCAAGGCCTTTTTATGTGCTGGTCCCATTTACGGCTGAAGTGACCAAAGCATAGTGCCAGCACAATTCTGTGGCACCAGAATCTGGCAGGTGATTGCCTTGGTAGTTGCTGTGTTGTTTCCTGCCCACTTTAGCCAGTTAATGATAGCATTTATTAAGCGCTTACTATGTGCAAAGCACTGTTCTAAGCGCTGGGGAGGTTACAAGGTGATCAGGTTGTCCCACAGGGTTCTCACAGTCTTAATCTCCACTTTACAGATGAGGGACTTGAGGCCCAGAGAAGTTAAGTGACTTGCCCAAAGTCACACAGCTGACAAGTGGTGGAGGCGGGATTTGAACCTATGACCTCTGACTCCAAAGCCCATGCTCTTTCCACTGAGCCACGCTGCTTCTCGCTTTTTTTCAGAATTCCTCTGAGCCTGTCCACATCGCTTAGAGCCCTACTTGGTTCTTTCGTCAGAAACCTTCACCACTAATGACTTAAGCCCAGTGAGCCAAATGGGGACTAGAGCTCAGGTCATCTGATTCCTAGAACGCGATGCTCTTTCCACTGAACCAACAGTAGATTGCTACTGGGTCAGTGTTTCCCTATTATTTTCTGTCACACTAGCTTTAATATTTGCCTCTGTTCCACAGGGAACACTCTGAAGAACATAGAGAGTTTTTGTTTTGTTTTTTTTTCTTTTTGGAAACCCAGGATTTAACAACACTTTATAACTGGCCTTCGTTTTAGCTTTTGGATTATGGCCACCCGCCAACAGAAAATGAATGCGGCTCAGAGATTTGTTTAAGCATCTGATCTGAGCACAAGTGAATCCAAAAAATTCTACCTCCAAACATTTCTTTTACATTTAATTAACCTATAGACCATCAGCAGGGCCTCACTGGTGTCCAACCTTTACACATATGTGTGCGTGTAGAAAGCCCCCAAACTTCCCTCAGCTTTATTACGCTAAAACCTACAGCAGTGAGGGGTTGGCCCACACAGCCTTTGTGTTGGCAGTAGTAGTGGAGCACCCACCTTTTTTGCCCCCAGCACTCAGACTAATTGCTTCACTCCTCCCTCCCCTTCCTTCCTTACAAACCCAGAACTCATGTCTCCAATTATTTCTGCTCTGAGGTGAAGTAGAGCAGCCTTCTTTGACTTCCTTAAACACACAACATCTTCTGAAAAAATGTGACTTAGTTTTTCTAGTAGGTGGTTTTCTCTGAAAGTGGATGGGATGGAAATAAGACCACCAGAACCTATTTCAGAGAAGTGTTTCAGGGCAGCAGTGAACACACCCCCACCTGCTCTTGTGCAGTTAAAATATTTTTTTTATGTCTTTGCTGCCAAAAAAAAATCCGAATACTGAATTCAAGTATTCCTTTAAAAAAAAAAGTGTTTGTATTTCAAAACCACATCCTGCATAAAGCCTCCTGAATATTTGTTAGCCCTTTTTGACTGGATGCTTCTCACTTTTAAACAGCATCCATGATTTCTTTGTAGGAGAGCTTAAATTTTGTAGCTTAGTAAGACTAGTCAGATGTATTGCATATGTATATTTAGTGTATAGGCTTATAAATTAGTACCTGAAGACTGAAAAACCCTGCTGGATTTGTTGACCTTTAGCTGTTTCCAAATATCTAGAGAAAGATGTTAAAAAGAAGACTGATTAATTCATTGTTACTAGCACCTGGATTTTAAAAATCACTTTGTAAAGTTACTATTCAGAAAATGCTTCCAGAAAACCCTTAGCACCAAACTGTTTGAAACATTGTTTTTTGAATACAAATAGGTAGTTTCCACTGAATTAATTAGGGGTTTTCCTCCTGGTTTTTTAATTAATGAATTTCAACCCATACACTTTGAGTGGAGTTGGTAAGTTTTGTGAATATAACTATTGAAGAAGAGGAGCTGTGTTTCCCAAAGCAGTACCATGCTCATCCAACCTTGACAACATAGAATCATAGTTAAGTACATAGGTCAAAAATAGCTCAGACTTGCAGTTTTCTAATGTTTTTCCCCGACTGATCTGTACAGAGTTAATGCATGCTAATAACTGTCCATTTAAAATGTTGGAATTCTTGGATGGCGATTGAGGGCACACTTCCACAGCAATATTATTGCACATAGAAACCACTAGCCTGTTTTTTTTTCCATTTCCATTGTCTTCCTTGTGTTTTTCTTCCCTCACCTAATATGATCTGTGTGCTTCTTGAAAGGAAAGGTTTCCTACAAGTTCAATTCCTTTCTATTCAGAAGTGCCAAAAGTAGAATGTCAATATAAGAACAGATTCATCAAAGGGGTTCTTTTGTGGCAAGATAAATGTTTCTGTTGGCAAAAGTTTATTGGGTTTTGACCCTGCACTCCTGTACTAGAGTGGTAATCCTACCATCTGTGTGTTCGACGCCTGAAACGGTCAGCACATATCCTAATCTAATGGGAACTCTTAAAATTGCCACACTTGAAAAATAAGATTTTTCCATTGTAAACCCCAATTTTGAGTCATCTACCATTTGATTAGCCTCTAGTGGAAATCTGGAATGTGCACTCACCTTAGAGCTTTATTTCCTCACCCCAAAACTAAAGAGTTTAAATAGGCAGATCCATTTCCTTTACTTAAAGCAAATACTATTTGGAAGAAATGCCTTTAATAAAGACTTTCATACATGTAATCAAAAATGTCTTTTGTTCTGAAATTCTGCAGAACCTTCAAATTTATCCTCACTGATACTAAAACACATGGTTTGTGAAATGGAAAAAAAAGTATTATCAAAAAAGATTTATTTTGCAAATTAGATTTATTTCTTAATTGCATCTTGCCAGGAACCCCAATAATAAACTATAATTACATCACATTGATTTCACTGGCCTAAAATTTAATCTACAGGTTTGAGAGTCTGTTGAAATGTGGCATTAGAAGATTCTGATACTCTGTAGATATTCAAGCATAACCCATTTAATCCAAAGATTCAGACACAGTGCATAGCCTAGAAAGAATAGGCTTGCTCCGGATTCAGGTCTACGGTGACTAATAAAGTGGAGAATTGAGACAGTTAACCAAATCATCCACTTTACACAGAAATATCTAGATTACTGACGCAGGTACCGAGGTCCTTTTTCTTAAATTATCTGGGTTATTGTCTGAATTACCCTCTTAAGTGAAGTCTGTGCCCTGAAGAGGTTTTATTTCACAGAATTTATGCTTCTTGTACCTTGAGGTTAAACTTTCTTAAATGATATCAGATAATCAACATGTAGTTTATTCTCCTGCACACCAACCAGTCTCCAACCTGTAAAACAATTAAATGTCACAACCAGCTTCATCGCCTGATATACTGCAGGATTTAATATTCATGGAATCGTTTAATTTCACACTAAAGTTGGAATCCAGCTGCTCTGGGAAATTAAGTGCCTGTGATATGTTTGCTTTTCTTCCTGGGTTAGACCAAACTTCACCTTTCAGTTACTGTAGGTGACAGAAAGGTAGAACCACACCTGAACGAATCTCAGATTTAAGGTCAATATTCCAATTTTGCTCCCAGAGCTAGACCACTCTCTTCTTCTCCTTTTTCTTCCTATCATTCTTCTTTTTCTCCCTCTCCTCCTCCCTCTCCTCCTTCCCCTCCTCCTCCTTCTTCTTCTCCTTCTTCTCCTTCTGTTTCTCCGTCTTCTTTTCATTATTATTGTTCTAAATATGCCAACCCCATCCAACCCAGTCTTGCATATCATAATCTAGCTATTTAGGATAATCTGTACCCCACCTCAAACCAAGTATCACCACAGAAGATACTCCTCAGCCTCAGGGTTCTGACAGCCCCTGGGGGGTGATTCTCTGGAGGACTAGCAATGATTACTCTATTTATTTTACTTGTACATATTTACTATTATATTTATTTTGTTAATGATGTGCATATAGCTATAATTCTATTTGTTCTGACGATTTTGACACCTGTCTACATGTTTTGTTTTGTTGTCTGTCTTCCCCTTCTAGACTGTGAGCCCGTTGTTGGGTAGGGACCATCTTTATATGTTGCCAGCTTGCACTTCCCAAGTGCTTAGTGCAGTGCTCTGCACACAGTAAGCACTCAATAAATACGGTTGAATGAATTGAATGAATGATTCTGGAGGGGAGGCCGCAGAGCCTATGCCAAGCCACTGCATATCTGGCTGCTCCTTTGGGGCAACTCGAGGGCCCATTGTAGCAGGATGGGACCAGATTTCACTGGCTTTCTCTGAGTCCGGAGTGGGGACCGTAGTCCCATTTCATTCCTCCTCACCCCTGGGTCCTGGAGGGAGGTCTGAGCCCCAGACCTAGGAAAAGAGGAATTGCAGGCCCCCCTTTCCCTCTGGACCAGTTACATCTTTATGAAATCTCTTCTCTCAGGAATGCCTGTTCTGATTCCATGCCCATGCATTTTAGATGCTGCTTAAACTCCCTCTCCAGTACATTTGAGGCCAGGAATCTTGAGCTGTTCTAGCAGACCAGATCAAAACAGGCATTTTTCACTGGATAAAGTGATCACTTGCATTTCCCTAGTTCTTACTAGCATAAAGTGCCCTACCTTTGACTGCCAAAGCCACATGTGGCAATTATATTTTCATCCTTTGTGAGAGTAGTTTTCTTTCCGGTTGTTTTTGGTAAAATACAGTGAGAAAATCAACCTTTACAACAACCAAAAGAATGACCCTTTCTCTCTACCCCAGCTCCACCCTACCCTTCCCCACCAGACAACAGAGAGTCCTCCATCTAAAACAAGCAGACTTGACATGACTATTACTGCATGTCCATTCCGAATGGCTGAGCAGCAGTTTCTATATGGTAATTTGTAAAGTTGTCAAGAAGGGGAACAGGGAGGGTTCAAAAGCCAGAAAGAAGGAAAACAACAAAGAAATGACACATCGGGGCATCAGTTCCCTAAATTCTTAGCAATAGAATCTTTCTCATTGATTGGGTCCTGTCAGAATTTTGTGAAAGACACACAAAAAAGTGCTATTTTCAATTAAAAATTCTTTCTGGTCCTGCTTCATGTGTGTTCCAACGTGAAAGCTGTTAGATGAAATAAATCCAGTTTAGCAATTGAAAATTAGAGCTCAGTTCAACTGGGAAGACAAATGAAAGAGGTCATGGTTCTAAGATTCTACCCCCGAATAAGGGCATCAGCCTTCTCATTGACCTCCCTGCCTCCAGTCTCTCCCTTCTCCAGTCCATACTTCACTCTAGTGTCCCAATTTTTTTTTAATATTGTATTTAAATGCTCACTGTGTGTCAGGCACTCTACTAATACAAGATTATCAGGTTGGACTCAGTCCCTGTCCCACAGAGGGCTCACAGTCATAAACCCCATTTAACAGATGAGGTAACTGAGGCACAGGGAAGTTAAGTGACTTGCCCCAGGTCATACAGCAGACAAGCGGCAGAGCCAGGATTAGAACCCAGGTCCTCTGACTCTCAGGCCCATGCTCTTTCCACTAGGCCACATTGCTTTTCATTTTTTTTTCATAAAAAAATGTTTTGTGAATGCCTCCCAACTTCGCACAAATCCCTAATGGTTGCCCATCTACCTCTCCATCAGATAGAAACTCCTCACCATTGACTTTAAGGTTCCCAGTCAGCCCTCCCCCTCCTACCTAACCTCGCTCATCTCCCATTATATCCCAGTTGGTTTGCTTTGGTTCTCTAATACTCACCGTGCCTCACTCTCATTTCTCTCACCGTTGACCCCCAATTCATACTCTCCCTCCTGCCTCTAGACTGTGAGCCCGTTGTTGGGTAGGGACCGTCTCTATATGTTGCCACTTGTACTTCCCAAGCGCTTAGTACAGTGCTCTGCACACAGTAAGCGCTCAGTAAATACGATTGAATGAATGAATGAGTGGAATTCCCTCTCTCTTCATAGATGACTCTCCCCAGATTTAAAGCCCTATGAGAAAATCTCATCTCCTTAGAACGTCTTCCCTCACTAGGTCCTACATCTCCCCACCCTATTTTTCCATCCTACTGTTTCACCTATGCACTTAATCCTATCCGCTAAACATTTAGGTATTCATCCCACTCCCACCCACGGCACTCAGTTGATTCCCTTTCCTGTAATTTATTTTGATGTCTGTCTTCCCTACTACACTATGAACTCCTCGAGGGCAGCAGGGATCATGTCTACAACGCAATTGCATTGTACTCTCCTAAGCATTTGTTTGTATCCATCCCAGCATTTAATGCTGTTTCTGACACATAGTAAACACTTGACAAATGCCACAATTATTGTTATAGTGCTCTGCAGACAGTAAATGCTCAAAAAATATTGATTGACTGAAATAAATGTGACTGGTAGGGTGGCCCATCACCTGGTTTTTCATTCAGTCAGTCATATTTATTAAGCACTTACTATGTTCAGAGCGCTGTACTAAATACTTGGGAAAGTATAATGCAGCAATAAAGAGTGACAATCCCTGTCCACAAGGAGCTCACAGTCTGGGGTGGTGGGGGGAGGTGGGGGAGGAAGACAGACATCAACACAAATAAACAGACATCAAGATAAATAAATAAAATTACATATACATAAGTACTGTGGGGCGGGGAGATGGGGGAAGACCAAAGGTATAGTGAGAAGGTTAGCACCAGAGGAGTGTTGGGTAGGGATTGACTCTGTTGCCAAATTGTACTTTCCAAGCACATAGTACTGCACATGGTAAGTGCTCAGTAAATATGAATGAATGAATGACTGAACCAAACAGTCCTGTTTTCAGTTGGTCCATTCCTCTTCTGATTCTGATATGGCACTGGATGACTTTATGTCTGATACATTTATTATGGAGTGCTTCACCTCACCCCAACTTGACTCCTGCAGTTAAGATTCACAGATTGGAAACAGCATCCAGGTTTACAGAGTCCCAGTAGGGTAACACAAGTAGTATTGTTCTGGAGCAATGGAGAAAGTCAGGTGTCCACCCAGTGATATGCTCAGCAAGTGTATAGGTTCGTTCTGCCAACCTCAGCAAAGAAGCTTTCCACACGTGACCTCATGTCACCATTATGTTATGTGACCCGTGTTACATAATGTAACCCAAGTTGGCGAAGGCTATTCAGAATTTGTTGTTACATTCAGTGCTCACCCCAAGTAACTGCCAGCCCTTTGCATGATGGTATAAGGGACTGGGAGACTTTGTGCGACGGAAATTTAATTCTTTGGGAAACTTTCCTCGGCCTGATCGTGTACACCAAACCCAGTTCAATATGGCCACAGAGGAAAGCTTTGAAAAGATACAATTCTTATTTAGCCTGAGAGAATAACTTCTAGCTGGTGAAGCAGCTCTCAGGAGACAGCTGGGTTCTTATACCTCACTGGATAGAGTCCTTTTAATCTTTCTCTCTTGACTTATTTTTATGTTAAAAAGCAAAAACAAAGCTGTTTTTCTGCCTGATGGGGGAGGAGTCCTTCTCTGCTTGACCTAAGGGCACCATGCCCTCTTTTAGCTTGTTCTCGTTCACTCCTGTGACCACAGATGATAGATTTTAAAAGGAGGACTTCCATGGACTCAAAACTAACCTTTTGAGTTTGATTAATGAAATGAGGAGTTTCCCTCCACCCCCTCTGTCTCCATGCTCCTTGTTTTATTTTCAAGACTGCTAACATTTATGGAAATGCTTCATGAATTTCTCTTTTCTGGGCTCACTTTGGTAATGTTGCCTTGTTTCTGAAGGGAAAACCATGAACCATGAGTCTGCAATGTTACCCCACCAAATTAAGCTACTATTGACATAAGACCCCAGCCACAGAGGAGAATGGCTTCCTTGGCCTTTTCTTCCAACATCAATAGTATTTATTGAGTGATTACTGTGTGCAGAGCACTGTACTAGGCACTTGGGAGAGTATAATACAACAGAGTTGGTAGACACATTCCCTGCCCACAACAAGCTTATAGTCTAAAGGGGGAGACATGACACCTTGTGGGGAGGACCGGGGTCCAGGCTGTTAAGGAGAAGGTGAATTTGAACTGGAGAGAAAGAGAGAGAGAGAGCATGCCAACACGAACTTAGAGTGGCTTTGCACCTATAAAACTCATAGAGGCTTCAAAGAAACAGAACAAATCAGGTAAACAAATCAGTAAAAGAAAAATCAGGTCATTTTTTACTGTCAACTTCAAAAGGAGAGGATAGTGGGCTTTTGTTTTGTTTTGTTTTATCTCCCTTCAGAAAACCAGAGTATTGCTGTATTCACTTCACCCAAGTGGTGATGGTAGAATTCAAAACGTAATCTGTGGAGTTACATATCAGAGGATTGGGCTCAAATCCATTCCAGTTAGTCTACAGCGGGTGTGGTTGGAGCCCTTGTACTGATAGAAACAGGAAGTGGTTGGCCCAAAGGCCGTATTTGAAGAGCGCCAGAACACATCGATTGATTTCAGGCAACCCTTGCATTTTAATCCTTTAACGACCAGCCATCGTCCAGGGTAATAGGAATTTTAGGCTGAGTTTAGCCTACCTTTGCCTGTTTTTACACCTATACTATTGCACATATACTACTTTGATGAGCTAGCCGCTTTATCATTTTATTACATTTTATTACATCATAAATTTTTATATCTTACTAACGATGCTACAGGAAGCTTAATTGTTTATAGGAACATCTTAACTGGAGTTCATCAGGTTAAGCAGAACACAAATTGAGAGAGTTAGAAATGAAACAAACTCTTCTCCTGCACTGTTTAGAGAGCACTGTCCAGTAATGTTAGGCTGGAAGGAAAAGGAATCAATAGAAAGGACTCAAAGTTTTCTCCTGCTGGATCTGTAAGGTTATCTAATATTTCTTAAGCTCCTTGAGGGCAAGGATTGTGTCCACTCACTCTTAGCATAGTGCTTTGCACACAGTAAACACTCAATAAATACTATTGGTTGATAATGCGAGAAATAAAATGACCACAGTTTAGGGAGCTCAAAGTGGGATAGAGGTGGAGGCTCCAGCAGATGGGACCTCTAGGAAGCAAAACACACACATACACACACACACTCTCTCTCTCTCTCTCTCTCTCTCTCTCTCTCTCTCTCTCTCTCTCTCACTCACTCTTCAAATACATATGCATCCAACATTCAAAACATTTGTTTTGTTGTCTGTCTCCCCCTTCTAGACTGCGAGCCCGTTGTTGTGTCGGGACCGTCTCTATATGTTGCCGACTTGTACTTACCAAGCACTTAGTACAGTGCTCTGCACACAGTAAGCGCTCAATAAATACGATTGAATTGAATTGAATTCATCCAGGATTCTGGAGAGTTGCCAAGTCCCTGCTGGGAGGCAGAGAGGGAGCGAGAGTGGAATGGTTGCAAGGCCACACCTGAGTCATCATCACCCCCACATAAATGGCGTGCCCTTCTGTGCATCGTGGTTGGTCTCCTGTGTCACCTGCCCCCTACGATGTCCCAGGAAATTCATCCGAGGCAATGATTTTGATTTAAAATTCACTGCCCTTGCCACCCTTTCTCACATTTAAGCACAAGTACCAACCTTTCTTTTTGAGTGCAGGATGGAAGCGGTTGTGGATTTTAGGAATAGGGAGTAAGCAAAATGGGGTTTGGGCCTGCTAATGGGACAGAAACTCAGGCAGATAATTGTAACTATTTTCAGCTCTGCAATTGGCACCCATACACATAAGCTTCCCCTGCTATAATTAATACCTCTCCCCATCCTAGCTTCACCATTCCATGAAGTTGTAAGTCTCATCCATATTAGAGTCTTGCATAAGTTGGAGACCCAGACACCAGCCCACTGCAGTCACTATCCATGTACATCTTTGGTACGGAAACGTGGCTGGAAACACACTTCTCGGGGTTATTATGACATATGTAAGGTTGTCCTGTATCTGCCGGTTGAGCAACTAACCACTCTTGGTTTGAAAGGTGGGGTTACAAAGAGCCTTCTAATAATAATAATAATAATAATTTTGGTATTTGTTAAGCACTTACTATGTGCCAAGCACTGTTCTAAGCGCTGGGGGAGATAGAAGGTAATCATGTTGTCCCATGTGGGGCTCACAGTTTTAATCCCCATTTTCCAGATGAGGTAACTGAGGCACAGAGAAGTGAAGTGACTTGCCCAAAGTCACACAGCTGATAAGTGGCGGAGCCGGGATTAAAACCCATGACCTCTGACTCCCAAGCCCATGCTCTTTCCACTGAGCCACGCTGCTTCTGAGGCCATGCTGAGAGACCCAGGCTCCAGGGATCCATAGGTTTCTCTGAGCCAGTACAAAGCTTTATTCTGAGTCTCCCACAGTGATTCCCTTCACAGCCCCTGATTCTTGGCTTCTGGTTTTTTCTATACTACTGGATGACGACAGCTTGGTATGGGCACAGCAAAAATTGTCCTGTTAAAAAAAAAATTCCCAGTTATGCCATTTTTTGTCCAAGGAAAAATCTCCCATTGTCATTTAACCCTAAGGGGTATTGCATCTTCAGAGCCTCTTGCCCCTTGCCCCACATCCCTGTGCACCCAGGGAATCCTGTCATTTAACATATCCTTCTGGTTGACAAGCTGCATTTCAGGCTTTTCCACATCTCTACCCATGTCCACCACACCACCGCTGCTCTGAGTGGTCTCAGACTATCCTAGAGTCCAAGTAGACTGGCTGCAACATGACTGCAGAGATACCAATATCCTGAGGCAGAAGATGACAGTTGAGTAGAATCCTAGGAGAAACTGCTCAACCTAACATATTTATTCTGTACTGTACTGAATTACAACTCAAAGAATTAGTAACAAAACTCCTAATATGGGTGGGCTACCATATGAGATAGTCTTAAAGCAGTTAAGAAGCATGTAGATTGTGTCTCATTGTGGACAGGAAATGCATCTGCTAATTCTATTGTATTGTACTCTCCCAAGAGCTTAGTAAGTGCTCCACACATAGTAAGCACTCAATAAGTATGATTGATTGGTTGATTGTCAAAAATGTTAAGCCTGCTATTGTTTGCCCCTCACAGGCATGGCCACATTCTTCTTTCAGTTGCCAAGACCCTCTTGCAGTCCCACATCTGAATTTCACCTCTGTCCACCTTTACTTTTCCTTTTAATTTTTCTTCAGTGGCTGGAGCAATGTTGGCCACCTCTTCCATCAGAGAATAAACAAACTAAATTCCTAGTATAACAGCCTAAGTGATATTTTGGTAGGCAAAAGCTAAAGCTAAGCCTATGACCGTAACACATAGCACTAACAAAACTTCACCTCTTCCTCCCTCTGTTTTCAAAGTTACATTTGGAAGGTATGCTCTTTGGTTACAGTAGTTCATCTCTTCTCAAGTAATGTTTGTAGCCCTCCCTTTACAGACAATAACTTGAGGGAAATAAACCTTTTTTTAAAAAAAAACAGTTCAGGTTTTCCACTACCAGTGAAAATTAGAAAACAAAAATCTAACATAAAAGAAAACACCTGTTTGGCTGGGAGAAATTGGCTAAGCAAGTCTTTTTTCTGATAGGCCAAAAGCGACCATCACAGGGCCCCTTAAAAAAAAAAGTCAGGTTTTTTTTCTTCATTTCATGAGAGCACTTGGCAGAAAGTCTGACAAGCAGTTCTTCATATTTTATTATGTTCTTGTCTGGCGGAATCTCTGTCAGGCAAAAACCTTGTCAGCGGAAAACCTGTCGTAGGATCAGAGGAGACAAAAACAGGTGTCACACAGGCAGTCAAAACTGAAGGAAAAAAAAGATTAGGCTAAAGAGAGAGAGGCAGACAATTACATTAATGCCATTGCTTTTATCTTATAGATGTGTGTTATTATCTCGGGGTGCTGAGTGCGCAATTGCCTCAAAGAAAAGTAGACAGGAGACAAGGGGAAACTTGATAGTTATTAACTGAAGAGGCAGTGTGTCAAAGCTGGATGGGGTTCAAAGTTTTGCAAAATGAAAAAACTGCAGACAGCGAACAACGTCTGTGAGGTTCTGCTTTCGGCTACATAAACCTAGTAGCAATCTACAGTTTTAAAGTTGGAAACAGATCACAGAGAGAAAAATTAATGAAAGATTTCATTCAGAGGTTTTTTAGTAGCATTTATCCTATGTACATGCTACCGAAGCATAACCCTTTCTGTGTTATAGATTTTTGCTACAACGTGAGGCATGGCAAGGCATGAAAACAGGCATTTGTCAGTTCAGCTGTGTTGTTTGGGTATGTTTAAAACACCTATTATCAACACACTTTTAATTAAAAAAAGCTATTAAGAAACCCTTTTACTAAGTGTGAACATCTGTACATGCAAGCTGTAAATTAGGAGATCACATATGTGTGCCTCAGTCAGAGACTAAATGAATTTGGCAAATGGTTTCTATTACTAGTTTTTAAATACTGTAAAAATCTAAAGGAAATTTTGCTTTGTTCTAAATGTGAAAATAATTTCTCCCTCTGTCCCCTGACTAGCCCAGATTAGTTTAGTTGCATATTCTCCAAACGTTGGGATTGTAATTGTTATTATTTTCATTCTAAAATGGAAAGATCCCACCATTTCTGCTTTTACATCTGGTTCTTTTGTTCCTACCATTTCAGAAGTTCAATTTTACTCCAAATCTTTGTGGTCCACTCCGTGGTATAAAGGTGATGTGGTAGTTGCATTGTACCTAGGCAAAGATGGTTTGAACTTTGGAAAAATTGGCAGCTACTCATTTTCACAAAGCCATTCATGTCTATTGAACAATGAAGAGTCTGTAGGTAATAGCCATTTGGGGCTCCATGTTCGCTCATGATGTGTGGTACACACATCTTAGCCTTCATGGTTAGATAATTGGGATATTTTTCGCTTTATGCTTTCTTTGACAAATTTGCTTAGTTTGCTCTCTCCCTGGTTCATTTTAAAATTTTGAGGGTCAGTCCCTCTCTACCATTTCTCTTCCCTTTCTTTCATATTTTACCCCTCTTTTCCAGACAGGTATCTTTACAAAGTCTCTCCTCCTGCAGGTAATAGTACCATAGTGGTACTTTTTGGATAAAAAGTACCAAAAAAGATTAGATAATATTTAGAACGAGTTCCACAGCTGAATAGTTGAACACTTGTGATGGTGATTACTTGTGAACCAAATATAATGTGATCAGTGAGACCATCTCTCACTGTCACTTGGTCCCACCGCTCAGCAAAAACCTGTAAGGCAGGCATATGTCCTGCTTTGGGTCCCTTGTTGGCTTAGTGGAAAGAGCACGGGCTTGGGAGTCAGAGGTCGTGGGTTCTAATCCTGGCTCCACCACTTGTCAGCTGTGTGACTTTGGGCAAGTCACTTAACTTCTCTGTGCCTCAGTTACCTCATCTGTTAAGTAGGGATTAAGACTGTGAGCCCCACGTGGGACAACCTGATTACCTTGTATTTACCCCAGTGCTTAGAACAGTGCTTGGCACATAATAAGAGCTTCACAAATACCATGATTATTATTGTTATTAGTGGAGGCTGAAGTGCTGGCAATGCAGGGCTGAGTGGTATGGCAGGAACAGGGGAGTGACAAGCCAGTTATCAGTGCATCCACAGAGGATTTCTATCCAGAGTTTGAGATCATTTTGGCCAAGACTTAACTGAAGCCACAGAAAACATTCCAACGAAAAGATGGCAGTTGGTAAAGCTGCAGTGTGACTGCTTCCACTGTGGTTTCTCCTGACTTGCTGCTACCATTGCTACCATTGTCAACTGCTGTTATGGCAGCATTTCTTACTGTAGTCACATCAGCTGACATCGGTACCATCATCCTGGATAGCTAATAGGATAAATGGGGCTGCCCCTGTGTGTCCCCTATCAGTATGCATGTCTCTGTCCTTCTCTCCATGGCGCTCTCTTTCCTGGCACTTTCTGTTTCTCTCTGCATCTCTAGCTCTCAGCTTCATCCATCTCCCTCTCTTTTTTTCTTTCCCTCTCTTTTCTCCTTTTTGCCTTCCTTATCCACCTGTTCCTTCCCCTTACCCCCATCCACAAGAGGCCATGCTCTTACCCAACTTCACACACTTAAAAATGTGATCACTTTATTACATTGCCCCAGTCTGTTCTCTTGTGAAGGTGCCAGTGAGTAGTGAAAGGAAGCAGTGAAGGAGTATTTTCAGTCGTTCTAATGGGCCCAATGGATCATCAAAAGTTAACCATATAGGGTGAATGTGCGCCACTTTCAAAAGAAACTAAATGAATACATGATAATTTCCCAATTCTGATTACTTTTATGTGATTTTTACCATATCAATAAACGTAATGCCAAGTTCTTATGAAATATTAATTATATGTTAACAAATAAAGCTTTAATCCCACCCTAGAGTAAATGAAGTCTTCTCTAAGGATCCAGGGTGACTAATTCTCAAATGCTACATGCTGCAGACCATAGATATTATTTATTTAATGGGCATAAAACCTGTGAACCCTGGAGGAAATCCACTGTGCAAAATCTAATCATCAGCAGCATCATCAGTGTGACATAGTGCAAATGTTTTAGAGCGTGGATAGAAACTGTTCCAATTCTCAGGGCCACCAACAAACACAGTCACATCCCAGGTTGTTGTTCCCTGCCTGGAGGTCCTGAGAGGCCCAGTGGAATATTTTTAAGTTGGCACCACTGAACTAGAGCTTTACCCCCAGATGAGTCAATCCTTCATGCCCAGGGGCCCGAATTAAATATGTGTCTTGGGTCTGAAATCCTTATCGCTAGCCCTGATGATCACCCACTTTCTTTGATCAAAATATTAACCTGTTCCTTTCTATACTTTTCAAAAGCACTTTTAATACTTTTGCATGGCAGCTTTGTATTATAATACTTCAGCAATTGAAGCGTTGTGAAGAGATCTCTTTGCGTTATCTTAATGACCAGTTCATATTTTCTTCCAAATTGTGCATACTACTAAACCTCTCAGTGAAATAAACATTACTCCGATCTGCTCATTTAAAATTTGGAAGTTTTCACTAGATTATAAAGCACTCCCCCCACTTTCCACTTAAAGTATTTTTAAGGTGTCATCCCTTCCATCCATTTCATTCAGTCCTTCAGCTGTATTTATTGAGTCACTTATTGTGTGCAGAGCACTGTACTAAGCGCTTGGGAGAGTGCAACAATTAACAGACACATTCTATGCCCACAACGAGCTTATTTACATATGAATCAGATGCAAAACCTTGCAGGAGGATTTGGTACAGGATGCTTACTTCACATAGACTAATCTATTGGCTGAAATTCTACATAGTCACAATAGTGTACCTTATATTGTGACAAAGGATTGATGCTGAGATGATTCCAAAAAGCCCCTTTATGATGAAAATCTAAATTGGCAAAGATAATTAAATCTGTGAAAGTTGATGAG
This sequence comes from Tachyglossus aculeatus, assembly GCF_015852505.1. NCBI lineage: Eukaryota > Metazoa > Chordata > Mammalia > Monotremata > Tachyglossidae > Tachyglossus > Tachyglossus aculeatus. The sequence continues at coordinate 26,822,720 of NC_052098.1, read as the reverse complement.
CTGGCCCCATTAAAATGACATATATTATGTAGGGTGTGTAGATTGTGAAGCAAAATGTAATATTGAAGTATCCAGTTAAATAGCCTCAGTGCATACCATCCTCACCCCTTAGGACTTAGTTTACTATATATGGGCTTTAAAGACACAGCATTTTATTTATTAATAATCAATATTTTTTCAAAGACCATAGCTCAAATTACCAAAATCACTGAATTTATACCCTGACCCTAACTGCTCATTTTTCCCCCAAACGTGTGAAACTTGCAGTGAAAATATGCTTTTCTAAAAAGAATTCTGGAAAAAAAACTTGTCTATTGAATTCCTAGCTTTTGAAAAATAGAAAAGCATTGCATTGTCTCCAAAGGTTGACCAGCTTGATGTAGTTTTCATTTGGACGGGAGCAGGGAATAGAAGGAAGCAATATCTAATTCGTGGAAGAATTAGACTGGCATGTGAAAAATACACTGGCCTCCCACCAAAACAAACCGCTGCAGCTTCTTTTTTACTTGTCAACATGAGTCTAAAATGATCATTTTGAAAGCTAAAGCTCATCCAAGAAAGATGGGAAGCTAGTAAAATATCAGCTTATTTTAGACCATCTTATTCTGCAAAGCATTCAGGACTGAGAGGCATACAACTTCTCCTTTTCATATCATTGGTCTGCTGTCAGCTATACACTCAGAGGTGTGAGTTACCTGAAAGGGGGCAGCAGCATCCACTAAATGGGATGTTCCTCACATCGATATCTAAAATAAGCATATTTCACTTAAAATCAACAAAGCAGACCATTTGGGGGAAGGACTGTGTAATTTAAGTTCTTGCAAAAAATGACTTCCATGTTAGAAATTTTGTCTTTGACATACTATTTTTCTAAAAGTATATTGTACAATTAGAAAAGTCCCACTGCTTATGTTGCTATTTCTGTGAACATTCTAGATCCAATTTCTAATATGGCTTGTTTAGACTCATTTTGAAGTAGCTGAGGGAAAATCTATTAATTTAAATAATTTTCCTTGCTACTTAAGCTCCTGTAAGGGTAGCAGTTTGATTTTTCTCTTTTAGCAGTCATTTCATTGTTTGTATTTCCTAAAACAAAACTCTTGCCTTCCAACTGTCTTTTTTTTCCTAAAAATAAAATCCAATTTTAAACATTTAAAAAGTAAAACATTGCATTCCTTAATGACATTAGTCTGTTCTTTAGCTGGCAGTGCAGTGAAAAAGCAGATCCATTAATTAATGAAGCATAGAAATTCCAGCTGTTGTCCACATGATTGTTCTTGTTTGACACAAGTAAGTTTACCACCTTTTTCAAAGGCTTGTATTTAATTTTCCATCTTGTATGTTTAAATTTCTTACCCATACAAAAATGCAGGATTTCACTGGAACACTGCTACTTATTGAAATGCATACCTGAACTGAACTGATGGAAAATAGAATGCATATCTTTTATCATACTCTCATAAATCAATTGTTGCAGCCTTCCTCTTTGAGCAGGACTGAATTTAAGGCACTCAACCAAGCAGAGGCATTTACTTAGGGTCAACAGAAATAAGCCACATCAATCAAATCTTATTTTTTGAGCACTTACTGTGTGCAGAACACTGTACTAAGTTCTTGGGAGAGTACACTATAACAGAGTTGGTAGACATGTTCCCTGACCACAACTAGTTTCCAACCTATAGGAGCTTACAGTCTAGTCCCTCCCTTCCCTCAAGGAGTTTACAATCTGATGGGAGAGAAAGACAGACAAAATTTATTTTGCAAATAGTGAGAGTAAGAGGAAAAACAAGGATATTTCAGGTAGATTGTAACAGAGTAGCATTTAGCCTGTCTTTCAAGTCTTCAAAGTACAAAAATTTCACCATCCCTTTCACTCACTAAGCCAATGGAAAAGCTTAAAGTTGTTTCTGTCAGGAAGTTCTTCTCGCAATCTATCATAAATCTCTCCTGCTGCAATTGAAGCCCATTCCCTCTAGCACTGTTCTCTAAGGAGATGGAAAACAGCTGGTCGTTGTCCATTGTAGTAGCTCTTCAAGTACTGAGATTTATTAATTCATTCCTCTGCCTTGTTTTCTCCATGTGGTTTATTCCCTTATAGGTCTTATTTTGAAGCTCTGTAATCATCTCTGTGGCTCTCCTCTGAATTCTTTCCAAGTTCTCCATGTCTTGCTTCAGTTACGGAACCCAAAACTAACACTAGTGCCCTAGTAAGGGTCTAACAAGGAGTGAATATAATTGGAGGCTTACCTTGTGGTTTCTACATATTATAATCCCATTTACTAGTACTGCATTGCTGGTATATAATCAACTTGGGTCCATTATGCTCCAGCCACACAAGCCTGGTCGTTCTCCACCTAGTATTTGTGTAGCCTGTTTTTCTTAGAATCAATCAATAATGTTTATCCAGTCCCTACCTTACAGAGCACTGTTCTAAAGATTGTACTAATCCCTGTCTTCAAGGAGTTTATAATCTGATGGAGGATTGGGGAAACAGAGATTAAAATAAATGACAAGTAGGGGGAAACAGTAGCATATAAGGTTATGTGCATAAGTGCTATGGGAAGGGGGTAGGGGTAGGAGGGCAGGGTGCACATCCAAATGCTTAGGTGACCCAGAAGTCCTGAAGTGTCAGTAAGGGGAGAAATAGGGTGAGAAGATGGATGAGAGAGATTATTCACATTCTATCTTGTCTCCACATCCCAACCACCAGCTCTGTTCTAGACAACTGCCATCTGGATTCACTGTACTGAGATCATGCTCACCAAGGTCTCCAATGATCTCCTTTCGGTTTGTTAGAATGGACTCTACTCTGATTTATCTTTCTGAACTTCTCAACTGCCTTTGACACTCTTGTCTACTCTTCCCTCCCACGAATTTCTCATAATTGTCTTCCTACCTCTCCAACAGTTCCTTGTCAGCCTCCTCTGCTGACTCTCCTCTATCCTCCCCTCTCCCCTTAAGTATGGTGCTTATTCTCTGTCCCTTCTCCCCCTCTGGTCCCTCCTGGCCTTACCCACTTTAGTTCCTGCCTCTATCCTTTCTAAGGCACCAGGACTCTGGTTCCTTTAGTCTTGCCTTCAGCTAAACCAGTCAGCCTGGCAGGTGACTTGACTCAGTGTCCATTTCACCCCCAGCCAGGCAGCCTGAAAGGAATCTGGGATTGAGGTACGTGGTTAATCCTGCCCCCCTGGCCTGACCCTCCTGTCTGACCAGGGGCTCTGGAGTTGAAATGAGGGCTCCTCTCATCCCAACTGGATTACCAGGATGAGCCAGAGAGCAGTTTTCCCTTAACCAGGTCCTAAAGCCTGGCAGGTACTCAGGGAGACACTCAGGTGTGCCTCTCATGTAAGGTAATAGTAATAATAACGATGGTATTTGTTAAGCGCTTACTATGTGCCAGGCACTCGACTAAGTACTGGGGTGGATACAAACAAATCAGGTTGGACCCATTCCCTGTCCCACATGGGGCTCACAGTCTCAAGCCCCATTTTACAGATGAGGCAACTGAGGCACAGAGAAGTGAAGCGACTTGCCCAAGGTCACACAGCAGTCAAGTGGCAGAGCCAGGATTAGAACCCATGACCTTCTGACTTCCAGGCTTGTGCAAAAGTGCTACTGGCAGGATGCATACCCAAGTGTGCCCTATCCACTACGCCATGTAAGTTGGGCACTGGAGTCCGGGAGGGGATCCGCACCTGATTGGGCTCCAGAACTTGCCAGGTAGAAACCTCTGGAACCAAATGGTGAAGTCTCAGACCTAGCTGGTTCTCTCATAGATGGAGTGAAACTGAGTAGGGAAAAGTATGATTTCCCTGTTTCTGGGAGAGGGTAATTTGGGATTGCTTTGTTCTTTTTTAGTGTCATTGTGTTCCTTAGAGTTCCCAGGGGCCCACTTACTCATCCTGGGCTAAGCCCTGACAGGACCTAGCACAAAATTAAGCACTCGCTGTGTGCCCAGGAAGCAGAGCCACAAGATGTGTTCAAAAGAGCCCTGGCTTGAATTCTCAGTAAAATACTTAGGCTGAAATTTGCAATTGGCAGCAGCAACCCAGCAATATATTTTTGAGACCTAATCTATATGTGATCTCTCATCTTGCTAAAAGTATGTCCCTAAATTCAAAATCTATTGCAGTTTTACTTTTTCTTCCAGTCAACAATGGTCAGTACTCTGAGCTAGGCTCTTAGTTCTGTTTTTTTGACCCAACATGTCTGGTTAATGCATTTGAGAATTGCCACATTAGTGAATAGACGATAGGCCTTGGAATCAATTCCCTCATTGGTTTATGCGAAGCAAGTCACTTCTCTTTACCTCTTTTTTGTCAACCATAAAAGGGGTTCATTAGATCGTCTGTCTTCCCTAACCCACAAGGAATTTGTCAGAGTAAATTAGGTAACACCCCTAAAGAACTTTATGTTCTTTGATTTAAAAAGCAGCATAGAAATATAAGTAATATGATTATTATTATTACTACTCTCCAGCACATTGCATTTTTTACAGTATTTGCTATGGGTTTTTATTTTATAGTATCTGTTAAGCACTTACTATGAGACAGGCACTGTACCAAATGCTGAAATAGATATGACAGGTTGGACACAGTCCATGTCCCACATGGGGCTCACAGACTTAATTCCCATTTTACTGATGAGGTAACTGAGGCACAGAGAAGGTAAGTGACCTGTCCAAGGTCACCCAGCAGACAAGTGGCAAAGCCAGGATTAGAACCTAGATCTAGCATCAAAGGAGTACTTTTTTCATTCAGACTCACCCTTAAAGGATACTTTAAATACTTAAAAGCTATCTTCAATTCCTAAAGAATCCAATCTATGGCCTTCTTCACAGACCTCAGTATTCATTTGAGAGATAGGAATTGGGGAAGGCAGTTGCATCTTTTGGTCTGTCTAGCATACGTCTGTACCTGGGTGTTCAAACTTGCAAACTCCTGCATGTACATACACCCAGATATAAGCACCCACATTCATGAAATCATTTTTTTCTGTGTCATTTAATTTCCCCTTTGCAGAGCTCTTTGATAACATATATGTGATAATCATCACAACATATTGCTTGAATAAAGATTTGTTTGGGAGGGGTGGGGTGAGAAGAGGAGTGGGAGGTATTTGAATCATTCAGATTTCAATCTGACCTTTCTGTTGGTCTCTGTAAGTAGATCAGCTACTCATCATGAAACCCAGTAGTTAAACTGCACTGGAAGAGGAATAGAAATAATACCACCCTTCGCATTTTTTGTAGTCTAAATACTCTGTGGAGAGAGCGAAGACTTTAATCCCCAAGCTTGCCAATCCCTTATCTTTCCTGAACATTAAATTAATTTTTAAAGCTATTTATTCAAAGTTGACTTAACCACTAGAATAGGAAAGATCAGACAAATCAGTTGCAAGGAATGAAGTATGAGGAAACTAGAACTCTTTGACAAAGTATTCCTCAGAGTAAATGTGTTGAATGAAGCCAGCGGGTAAATGATAAGGGCCTTTACGCTGTTGATGTAAGAAAGCAATTTATCAAGAGTACATGAACTCTCCAGTGACCACAAGTCAAAGAGAAACCAAAGTGGAGGAGGAGGAGCCCTTCAACAATATTTGAAACATTCCAAACTGGGTATTTAAAAAACTACATGTATTATCATGCAGAAATATTGTGATATTAAGATAAGTGCCCCAAAGAGAGCAGAAAGGCAGGTGAGGCATACAAAGCATTTTTAGGCCTATACTTTTACAGAACAAAATTTTAAATGTGGGCTTTAGGGAGACACCCAAGCCATTGAGTGTCTTTTAGGCCTTTGCACTGAGCATGGAACTTAGGTGCACAGACACCCGGAAGTGCTTGTAGAAGTAACAGTTTGGAGCAGATGTTACCCCAGCTGAACTGGCCTATTCCATACCGTTCTCTGGAGTTTCCAGTGTGGACATAAACACATCATTCCAGCTGTGCCAGAAACTCTCACTTCAATAGCCCAGGAAAAGCCAGCTTAGCCTTGGCAGTGGTGGAGGTGAAAGAGATTGAGGATCAGTAGCAGTGGCTACTGTCACTGCCAAAGAGGAAGCTAATCTATCAATCAATCAGTGGGGCTCATTGAGCGCTTACTATGTGCAGAACACTATACTAAGCACATGGTTGTCATGATCCCTGCCTTCCAGGAGCTTACAATCTAGTGAGTAGCTAGGCTAGACACTCTTTCCTTTGAGTAGCTAGGCTAGGCAATCGTTCCACTCCTCCTCCCCTCCATCCCTGCTGCCAAGCCACTGTTCCCACTGCTACAGGTGACAAGTTCTCTCCTGATATCCCTGCTGAAAATGGGACTTTAATAGATTCTTTCAGATACCATCCAATTGACAAGACAGAACAATATGAATTGGGATCATCCTGACCAATTTGGAACATCTAGTCACATTAGATTTAAATGGGGAAAGGAAGAATATATATAGAATAAAATCTGCAGGAAATCCAACATCTAGTTTCTGCAAATACTCTTTTATCTTCCTCTCCTAACAACCCTTCACCATAATTGTTAGAAAGTAATTGAATTGTTTAGATTTGTCTGTCACTTCCTTTCCTTTTGGTCTCACCACCCTTGGGAAGAATTGGGAGCATGCCATGAAGTGGTCAAAAGATAAGAACTGGGCGAGAGAGGACATGAGCAAAGGGATGAGATATTCCACAAACTGGATACTGCATCTCTGAATATTTGTGCTTCAACTATTGCTATATCTAGTTGGAGAGTTCTTTATTCCTCATCATCTTCAATGTTTTGCTGTTTTACTGTTGGTAATTAAGAAATTGTCAACCAACTCAGCTGCAGATGTTTGGTTAGTGCCCTGTGTGTTTGGATATGGAGGTTTTAAAGAAGCATGCAACTTCATGAAAACTGTGCTATAAAATGGACACACTGACACAATCAGACAAGAACAGACAGTGGATTGAGAAGCAAGGCAGACAGACACACACCAGGTATAGTCATTCTGAAAATATAGAGGACAGGCAGAATCTGGCACTTATTTTTTAAAGTTTTATTCTGTTTTATCATTTGGGAAGGTACCTTTTCCCCAAACTTTGGATTGGTGTGGTTTTTTCCTTGGCTTTTCATTTAAAACAAGAGATGAAATCCACTCCAAAAAGGTAGGTATTACAGGGTGAGTCAGGGATTTTTTGGTCACTATGGCAACTTATATGGGACTATTTCATTTGGAAACAACTTAATTAGTCTGATTTGTAGAGAGCAGAGAAGTGGTTTGAAAATACCCTCAGTGACTCTCTTTTTGGTGAGTAGAGTGTGTTTTGTATTTGCTGTGGTCTGCAATTTAAAAGAACAGAAAAAAAAAATAATGGGGAGACTCTAATACTCATTCATGGTCAATATAGAGTAGCTGAATTAGAAAACCTGTTTCTCTCAAATAACAGACTTTCCTTTTTTTTCCTCTGTTTCTTGCTCTTCCTTTTTCTCTCCTCCCCCCTCCCCTCAACCCCCATCACCTGACCTCTTCAGCTTTGGATAAGCTCAGCACCCAACATCTGTACCACCCTACTCAAGTGGAGATCGTGCAGTCCAACGTAGTGTTTGACATCAGCAGCCTGATGCTCTATGGTACTCAAGCTGTGCCCGTCAGACTGAAAATATTGCTCGACCGACTTTTCAGTGTACTGAAGCAGGAAGAGGTACTGCATATTCTTCATGGCCTGGGCTGGACACTCCGAGACTACGTTCGTGGCTACATCCTTCAGGTAGGAGGTGGTGGAAAGTCTGCTTCTGGTGACTGCTAACAGTTGCTAGAGAGACCTGAAGGAGGATGGGTCCAATGTCCTTTTGAAAACTGGGCCCCAATTACCATCTTGACTTGTTTTCTTCAACTCGGTCTTGGCTAGCCCACTAGTCCCAAAAGTTGCCAAGAATGTGTTTCCTATATTTCCTTTTCGCTCTCTCTCTTCTCCTCTCCCATTCTGCCAAATGCACAATTTGAGGCAGTGGTTCAAGTCTCGACCATATTACTTTTCTAACATGTAGGTCTTGACTGAGACGTCCACAGTGGTCTGCATGCTGGTATAACACAGAGCCTGCTAAAAATCTAGAGTCCCTCGATGATGCAGACCTAGAGAGAGGCACTTCTACAGCTTCAGGCTGCTGGCTGACCTCGTGGCCAAAAGCCTCTCATTCCCCCTTCTCTGTATGTAAAAACAACCCCCAATCCCACATTTTGTAGCTGCCTTTGAAACGTATTAATGGTCACCAACTATGACCAATAGCTCAGAAGGGAAATCATGTGGAAGACAACCTCTCGGGAAACTAAGGAATCGGAAACGTTCTTCAACAGTGTGGAGCAGGGTAAGTCCTTCAGAAAGTAAGGAGCTGAGAAAATTGAATAAATATGAGTTTACAATTGAAAAAATACTTGGAAGATTTCAAGGGGCTCTTCGTTGGCCATGAAGTGTACTGGTTGTCATTTTTATTTTAGTATAGCAGTCGACAAGAACCACAACATCCATCTTCCTGTTCATAGTTCTTTCCCTAGCACATACATAGAGGGTGCTGCACTATTGCAAGGATGTCTTTGAATAATCATCAAACACGTGGTCATTACTGACATGATTCCAGTTTCAGTGACCACCACTGTTAGTGGCTGTTGATAGATGTCACCGGATACATTCGATGTGGATCTACATCCAAAATCCATTCCACTCCTACATAAATGCTTCCTTTTTTGATCCAAATTACTATTTAATCCCATATTTAATTTTAGGTGAAGACACATGAAGCTCAACTTTTCAGTTGTATAATAATAATGGTGTTTGTTAAGTGCTTACTATGTGCCAAGCACTGTTCTAAGCACTAGGGTAGATGCAAAGTAATCAGGTTGTCTCACGTGGGGCTCAAAGTCCTAATCCACATTTTACAGATGAGGGAACTAAGGCACAGAGAATCAGTCAATCAGTCAATCGGATTTATTGAGCGCTTACTGTGTGCAGAGCACTGTACTAAGCGCTTGGGAAGTACAAGTTGGCAACATAGAGACAGTCCCTACCCAACAGTGGGCTCACAGTCTAGAAGGGGGAGACAGAGAACAAAACCAAGCATATTAACAAAATAAAATAAATAGAATAGATATGTACAAGTAAAATAAATAGAGTAATAAATATGTACAAACATATATACATATATACAGGTGCTGTGGGGAAGGGAAGGAGGTAAGAGAAGTTAAGTGACTTGCCCAAATTCACACAGCAGACAGGTGGTGGAATCGGGATTAGAACCTTGACCTCTGACTCCCAAGCCAGTCCTCTTTCCACTAAGCCACGCTGCTGATTTCAGGTCCTGGTGCTGCTCCGTCCCCCCGTCCCCCCCAACCCCCGGACCCCCAAGTCCTCACCAGGTTGTGGTGGTTCCGTGTGAGCCCTGGTGGGTGTCACTCCAGGAGGGCAGGAGTGGGGTCACTGAAGGGCAGGGGGGCTGGAGTCTGAAGGATCGGCAGGGAGAAGCTGTTGTGTTGGAAAACTATGCCAAATAGACCTTGCACTTTTCTTGGACAGTTTTTCAAGGGTTCCTTCTGAAAAAAGATAATGTGGAGTGAATAAATTGAGAAATTTTTGAAAAAGGAATTAAACCCCACAAAATTGCAAGGGCATATTTTTCTGGAAAAAAAAAATAGATGTAAACAATCCCTGTAATCATTTTAGGATATCTTGTTTAATTTTCATTAATTTAAGGTTTTAGAGAATCAAAGTTGAAACTATAATCAATAATCTGACTCCGCACTTCAGAGGATAGAATTGACAATGCAGAAAACCCCTGAGTGATTTTCACATTTATTTGTACCCCAGGTGTTAGTAACTGTCTTATTGATAAAATAGATAGAATTCAGATTTTTTCAAGATTATGCCTTTTACCCTTTGCCATTCATTTTAAGCTCTTTTCTTATGAACATCATTGTGCTTTAAAAGAAGCAAATTGTTGTAGGATAGTTTGACTCATACCAAGCCAGGATCTTGTTTGGGAGGAGAAAAATTTTTTTTCACTACTTGGTAAAGAGAACTCATATTTGCCAGTGTGTTCAAAAACAACATTGAAAAATTATCGATTATTTCATTTGAAGTATCTGCTGGAATGATCCAAAGATATGCAAGAATGACTTGTGGTATCATTATATATATATAGCATTTAAGAACAGTTAGACAATAAACTGTGCATCTGAAGGGTGTAAAGCCTTATTATACACCATTAGTGTACAAGTCATTTTATCTGGCTAATCTCAATCATGTTGTAGCCCTGAAGGCATCAATTTTAGGGTTATTGCTCTCAACAACAGTATATTGAATATTATGTCAGTTAAAGGAGAGTAATTATCAAGGCGAGTTAGTGTGGCTGTTAGTCTTACCACATATTGACTTGGTTAGCAGTTGCTATAGATTGTGTTGCTGGGCAAATGAAGATGTACTGTAAGTTGAACTGGTCAAGCCAGGATATTAATTTAATTCTCTATGGGGTCAAACCTGAAGCCCTTATGTATATATACACAATTCTTCTTCACTTTAGTGGAATCTGTGTGAGTGGGAGGACAGTTAGGATCATACTTGATTTTGTACCCTTGACTACTAACAATGTATCCAAAGGATTATGATTAAATCTTGCTGTGCTCTCTCTTTGTTGATTGTAAAATATATCAGGTTACTGAAGTACATTCAAGGTGGCTCTAGATAAGGAGATCCTTTCTTTATTAAAAATGCTTTCTACTACACTTAAGCGAAGAGCATGAGTAAACAATCACTAACTGGTTTGAACAAGTCTAAACATCTTGCTTTCTTTTGTTCATTTGTGTGTAGTATTTCATTTCAAGCTGACATTTGAGCGATTAAAAAACGCCTTTATCGTGGACCTCTTAATTGGGGCAGATGATACTGATGCCGCAGATTTATCCATCGTCTGCTGATAAATATGGTCAGCTGGTCTGTATTGATAAAAATGACCTTTCAAATGTATGTTTATTTCAGTAAAGTATTTCTACATACGTTAGTGTCTATCAGCCTGCTAAGTTATGCTCTGTGTGTATGTGTTTAGATGCATTTATTTGTATGTATTTTCAAAATTTTAAAATTGATATAGCAAACTCCTTACCTAAAGATTAGAAAAAGAAATAATCTGAGTATTCAAAATTATTCATTCTAGTACATGAACCCATATTCATAGCCATCCCAAGAGTAAAAAAAAAATTATGAACATTTATTCTGTAAAAAAAAAAAATGGTCTTGACCACATAGGATAAAGAGGAGAAAAAAACTGCATTCACTCACTTCATTGAAATGGGTTAATGTGACCCGGTACAGCTATTATGATGTAGCAGAAAATAAAAAAATCCTCTTAGTGAATGTCTATCAGTTAGTCATTTTCCCAAGTGATATGTGTTTTTCTTTAAATTTGAACTCAAAAGCCTGTTACCTTCCAAGAACTGAGTTCATGAAGTCATATTTCTTCTGCAGTAGTTGGCCTCATCATGAACATCTAAAACAGAGTAGGAATGTTTCATGCTACTGTTTGAATGTTTGGAGCTTCATGATCTGTCTTGGGAATTGCAGACCTCAGAATCAGGGTGTTTTCAGGTAAGTGAAGAATATATATATATATATTTTTAAATGGGAAGGTATGTAATTTGAAAGGTATGTTTATTCAATTATTGGTTGTTAATTTTTAAATATTCATAACTTTATAAACCTATTTATACATTTACATTTGGTTTTAAACTTTGGTGATCAGTATTTCTTGCACTAATTTGCAAATATTCACAAGGGAGAAACAGTGGGGAAGAAGCCATTGAAAAGTGAATGGTTGAAGATGGTGGTCAAGGAGGTAAGAAGGAAAAAGACAAGTGTTTTGATGAGAAAAGAGATGGGGTGGAGGGGGTAGATTTTTAGAGGCAGGAAATCTCCTCTTGAGATACTGCTGTGAAAGATTATTTGCTGATATGAATAATTTATTTACATTAATGCCTGTCTTCCTGTCTAGACTGTAAGCTCATTGTGGGATGGTTATATATCTACTAATTTTTCTTGTATTTTCCCAAATGCTTAAAACAATGTTCCACACATAGTAAGCACTCAATAAATTCAGTGAAGGTGATCCAGAATTCTGGGTTAGTGGTACGAGATTAGTGGAGGGACTTTGGAGTCTGGAGATGAGTTCAGTGGAGAGGGTGGTGTTGAGGGCGTCGATTTGTGAATCAAGAGAAGGTAGTTTGGCTGTGGAAACCAAATGGAGCATAATGACTTCAGAAACTTGAAGGGGGTCATAAAGATCAGAGGTCTCTGTGGGGGAACAGGGCAGATTTGTGCAGAGTGGGTATGTGGGAGAGAATCCAAGTCAGGAGGTTGTGGTTGGAGAGTAGAATTTCTGAGTCGGTGAGGGTAGAGATTGTACAGTGACTAGAGATGATGAGATCGAGTGAGTGTCCAGGTTGCTGAGTGGGTGAGGTAGGGTGGAACAAGAGATCAGTGGAGGTGAGATGTGAAAGGAAATACCTACATTTATATTGAAGACCCCTAGGATCAATGTAGGGATGGTGAGAGAAAGAATGTAAGAAAGGGATCAAAAATGGTTCATAAAGGTGAAGGAGGGTGTGGGGAGGGGGCGGAGGGGAGAGAGGCAATAGATGACTATGAGCCAAAGTGAAAGCAATGGGAGAGGTACCAACGTTTAGATGATTATAGTTATGGTATTTGTTAAGCGCTTATTATGTGTCAAGCGTTGTTCTAAGCAGTGGGGTAGATATCCTTTAGTCAAGTAAGATGCAGTACCTGTTCCACAAGGGGCTTGCAGTCTAAGTGACAGGGATAATAGGTATTGAATCCCCATTTTACAGTTAAGGAAACTGCGGCACAGAGAAGTTAAGTGGCTAGTCCAAAGTCACAAAGCAAGGCAGTTGGTGGAACTGGTATTAGAACCCAGGTTCTCCAATCAATCAATCATATTTATTGAGCGCTTACTGTGTGCAGAGCACTGTACTAAGTGCTTGGGAAGTACAAGTTGGCAACATATAGAGACAGTCCCTATCCAACGGTGGGCTCACAGTCTAAAAGGGGGAGACAGAGAACAAAACCAAGCATACTAACAAAATAAAATAAATAGAATAGATATGTACAAGTAAAATAAATAGAGTAATAACTCTATTACTCTAGTTGGAGTAATAACTCCAACTCCCAGGGTTGTGCTTTTTCCACTAGACCATGCTGCTTCCCAGCTCCCATCCTAGGCCAAATGAATCACTGGATGGGGCTAGGATAGTGGAGCAAGGGAGAAGAATGAGGACTGGTGGGTTCCTAGTTGAGCTGAGCCAAAGGGATAGGAGAGAAAAACAAGGCAGTGCGAGTGAGAGGGCTGGGGAACATGAGAGGCATAATGCCAACTCTCTCCCTCTTTCTTTCTAAAAGAAACTTTTAATTATCTGTCTGTGGATTATTTGAGCCCATTTTTTAGAAAAAAACTTTCAGAAAAAACCTAATTAAGCTGTTTAATTTGTAATTTTCATATAGACCAAACCAATAAATTTGTGACAGACAATGATACCAGGTTTTTGAAACCATTGTAACACATTTAACCTATGCTGAATTGGGTGGGGCAAAAACTGGCTTTTAGCTGAGTTTTTTTTATTATCCATGTTTCTCAGTTACTTTAGAATTTACTTTATTTGCCTTTGTCTTCCTGTGTGTCCCCTTTCCCTGCTTATTCTTTTTCATTTTTTTTTCTTTCCCCTCTACCCTTCCCGAACACACAGTCCCACACATGTTTGGACTGCCGCCCTCCCCTCCCTCCCCCTCCCGACCCCAACCAAATTTCCTGCTCCCTGAATGGGGAATACCACTTTGAGATAGAGAAAATCTGGTCACTTCAATCTTCCTAGTCAACCTCTGATTTCCAAGATAAAGTAGTGGGAGAGTAGTGGAAAGAATGTGAAGATGAAGATGGGCAGGAGAAAGAGAAAGCAATCTTAGAAAATATGTGACTAGCCAATCTCAGTTTTGTAAGTTGAATATAATTTTTTGCAGCCTTATTATTTAGAAAATGACAGCATTTGTTAAACCTCCCTAGGCCACACTAGGTTGAACAATTAGCTATTCTTCAAAGAACACTTTCCTTCTAGATACTCCCTCTTGATTTAACCAAGAAATCTTCACTTGGAAATAACTTCATGTGTGGCTCACAGGCATGTCCATATCGAAGATACTTTAATCAATCAGTATTTACTGAGCATTTACTCAGTGCCAAACACTGTACCAAACCCTTGGGAAAATAAAATGGCATTAATAGACATGATTCATTCAATTGTATTTATTGAGTGCTTACTATTTACAGAGCACTGTACTAAGCCCTTGGGAGAGTACAATATAGCAATAAACGGACACATTCCCTGCCTGATCATTGCCTTCAAGGATCTTACAATCTAGTGGGAGACATAGAAGCTAAAATAAATTAAACATAGGTGGAAGTAATAGTGTATGTACATAAATGCAGTGGAGTATGAGGGGTGTAAACACAAGTGCTTAAGCGGCATGGAAGTGTTGAAGTGGCAGTTAGGGAGGAAATTGAGTGGGAAGATGAGAGATTAATCAGGGAAGGCCTCCTGAAGGAGATGTGATTTCAGAAGGGCCTTGAAGATGGGAAGAGCAGTTGTCTGCCAGTGTGAAAGGGGAGGGAATTCCAGTCAGAAGGGAAGGAGGGATGGCAAGAGAAGCAAGTAGGGACATGAGAAGAGCAAAGAATCCAGCAGAGATGTAATGGGAGAGAAGTGAAGATAGGTAGTAGCAAGTAGTAATACTCTGTTGTAGTGTACTCTCCCAAGCACTTAGTACAGACTGTAAGTGCTCAATAAATACCATTGATTGATTGACTAAGATGACTGAGTGCCTTGAAGCCAATGGTCAAAAGTTTCTGCTTGATAATTATAATTATGGTATTCATTAAGTGCTTACTATGTGTCAAGCACTGTTCTAAGTGCTGGATGTGCAGAGGAACGGGCAACTGCAGAAGGGTTTTGAGAAGTGGGAAGACCCGTGCAGAACAAAGTTTCAGAAAAATGATCTGGGCAGCAGAGTGAAGTCTGGATTGGAACGGGGAGGTCTTCAAGGAGGCTGATGCAGTAAGTTGGGATATGACAAATGCTTGGACCTGTGTGGTGTCAGTTTGGATGGAGAGGAAGGTGTGGATTCTGGACATCTTGTGAAGAAAGCTGACAAGATTTGGAGTGGTTTGTGTTGGTTCCAGTTTTTAGAATCCATAGGGGTGGCGCTTACAGCTTTTTAATCCAAAATTAGGACTCAACTTAATGGTCATTCAGCCAGGGAAGGTTGACTGAAGCTGTGGCCAAAACCATGAAAATCAACTGTTTTGTGGTGGGTTTTTTTGTTTTGGTTTGGTTCGTTTTTTTGTGAAGGTGGAAGTTTAGCCGAGCTTCACCTCCTTAAAAATGTGAACATTTCTGACCAGTGAGCTTTGGGGATTTCAGGTTAGAATCAGATTAAAGATGAAAATGCCAGGCCCACATTGAGATTAACTCAAATCGTACTCATTTGGATCGTCTAGACGAATGGATATCATTTTGATGCTATTTTGATATCACCAGTGCTTGAATGGATATAATTTTTACTCCCGCCCTCATCTGTATTTTAGACTCTGCTACACCTATTTCTTGGGATTTAGTAGGTCCGATTCTGATTGGCTGCATGTCAAAGCTCACTTCAGGCAGTCAAGAAACCTATGACCATAGAGACCTAGGAATCACAAAGAACCCCAGAGAATCAAACTTGTCATCTATCTAGCATCAGGTGATTTAGTGCTTTTTTTTTGAAGTCTGAGAGGTCTCCAGGGGACTTTTTCCCTTGCAGCACTAATCTTTCAATGAGGTGCTAGTGCCTGTCCTGAGCAATAATGAAGAATAACAGTGAAGTGTGAATGACTCTTATTAGAAGGGGTAAATGTCATTAACACTTCTTTCTTGCCTTCGAGGCAAGTGTAAGTACTGTTGTAGAACAGATTAAAAAAAAACCCTCTTAAAAACATGTAGATGAAATTTGAGATGCTGAAATTGTGTATTTCAACCACACAACCATTAATTCAATCAATCAATCAATGTCGTATTTATTGAGCGCTTACTGTTTGCAGAGCACTGTACTAAGCGCTTGGGAAGTACAAGTTGGCAACATATAGAGACGGTCCCTACCCAACAGTGGGCTCACAGTCTAGTAATTCCTTTCACTATTTTTATATTTTCATTTATCCAGCTCTCAGACCAATACTTGTCACATGATAAGCACTTAACAAAAACCATCATTATCTATCCAATTACATATATTAAGTATATATATATATATATATGTCAAAGGCATACAGACTCATCTCCCAACTGGTATTATAAAGACCTCTAGTGTATTTGCTTAGTTGCCATAGGATGTATCTACAAAATGATACCAAGTGATCCCACAGCTTAGGATCTGGGATGCCTGCATATGGAAGGATATATTAAATTGGGGAGGACTACGAGAATACCCTTCTGGACACACCATCTGCTCCTCCTTCTATCGCCCATCTTTTTTACTTACACCTGGAGCCAGGCTGCTAATCTAAATTATAATTTCCAGGACTCAAATGCTGGGATAACATTTCTTCCTATTAAAAAGCATTGTCTGGAATTGTAGAACTATCAAAGAGTCACAGTAAAACCTTTTTGTGATGTTTTTCAAGACACCAGATGGAATGAACTCCTACTGTATCATGTTTCCGGTATGTGGAAGTGGATGGGGTCTGGAATGGCACGTCCATTTAAGGGTAAAACTTCTTTAAAGGGAACTTTATAAAAGGGTTTTATGGAATAATCTTTTCACATGTGATTGATTCACCCAGAGTGTGACTGTCTGGGGGTGAAACATGGCATCTTGATGGGAAGCCGGACTCAAGACCTGAAAAGTACTTAAGAGTTGAAACAACATGCTTCTCAGGGTCCTCGGACACTTAAAAGGGCTGTTCCATGAGCTTTGCCATGGGAATATCTCTCTCTCTCTTTCTCTCTCATTACATTCAATGGACAGAGAGTCTAAATTAAAAGATGATTGGATCTGTGCCTTGTGTGAAGGATTTGAAATTTAACGACCTCTCTGTCCAACGTATTTGCTAGTGTTAAAGCAGTTTTTCAACCAGATCAATACTAATGCAGACTATAGAATTAAGTGATTGCATATGAATGCATATGTATATTCCTAATGTATAATTTATGCTAATGTAAATACCGAGTCAAGAAATGCAGAAGTCAAGATTGTCAGGAGGCTACTCATTTTCCCACATTCCCATATAACTTAGGCTTGCTGTACATCTGAAGCAAAGCCTCAGTGTGGCTCAGCAGTAGGCCATTGGAAAGAAGCTGCTGAAGGTAGGTCAGTTTGGTAGGCAGAAATCAGAATCAACCAATAATATTTATTGGGCACTTATTTTGCGTAGAGAGCTCTACTAAGCATTGGGGAGAATACAATATAATTAGACATGTTCCCTGCCCTCAATCAATGGTATTCTTTGAGCAATTACTGTGTGCAGAGCGCTGTACTAAGCACTTTCTCCTCAAAGAGAAATGGGATAGCTGTCATAGAGCAGTGGCTTAGGGAAGATTGTAACACCAAAAGGAAGGAAAGAAAGAAAACAACATCATGAAACACAAGTACAAACCATTATTGCATCATCTGGATAAAACAGAGAGCACAGTAGGTAGAAAAGATAATACCAAACTTTTGTAATGACATATTGTAGTTTTTTGTTTAATAAAAGCAGTGGGAAGCACATGAATGGATGTTTCTCAGAGGAATCTCTTGGAGACTTAAAAACCTGGTGGCCCAGTTGACTGGTGCAGTTGAAATGTCTCTTCCTCCTCCTTATCAGTCAGTACTTATCAAGGGCTCAAGCTGGATATAGGGCTGTTAGTTACCTGAGATGATATGGTTCTTCATTTTTGTGAGTTTATACAAGTCCATTTTTTTGAGACAAAACAAACCAATAGATATTTCCAACAGATATATATGCATATGGAGGAAAAAAAGGAAAAACCAAAGGAAAGTATGGCCCCATTATGTAGCTTGGGAATACCATGGAACTGAAGTTTTATCATGACCCACAAAAAGATCACAGTACTTTTCATTCAATCTCACATGGAAAGCAGTGTGGCTGAGTGGATAGAGCTTGGGCCTGGGAGTAAGAAGGACCTGGGTTCTGATCCTGGCTCCAGCACTTGTCTGTTGTGTGACCTTGAGCAAGTCACTTACCTTCTCTTTGCCTCAGTTACCTCATCTGTAAAATGGAGATTAAGACTGTGAGCATCATGTGGACTGTGTCCAACCTGATTAAGCTTGTTTCTACCCCAATGCTTAGTACAGTGCCTGGCACATAGTAACCACTTTACAAATACCATTTAAAAAAAATCAGACTGTTTTAACCTACCACTCTTTTCAGACACAGTGCTCATTCAGCACACCTGTTTCAAAAGGAATATGTCAATTGATGATTTTAGTAGTTGATCATTAAAGACTTCTTCAGCAAAGTTGTGCTAAGACAGTTCTTGGCCACCGCAACAGGCAGTCTTAACTGCACTGGAATGGATTTTGGCTGCTCCTTAGGCACAAAACCACAATAAAATGTTTTCTTGGCTGAAAAGCAGGCATCTCCTAGTGTTTTGTTGCCATATTGTCCCTAATAGAGCTCTTTTGTTTAAGTGTGATGACCCTTTAGCATGGGGGTGGTCCCTGTCCCCCATCATAGAATACAGAAATATAAATAAAACACACTATGCGTCCAGATTGACTGGAACTGAGTCTAATCCAGATATATGAAAAGCTGGGTAGTCCAGAGAGATCAGTTTAAATGGGCTCTAATTCAGGGAAATAGCTTATTTAATGTACAGTGCAATAAAATGTAAAATTGTAGTTTAAATGAACGAGTTAACTTGGTTCAACTAGCAACTTATTGCTGGCAGTAGTCATAATTCACTATGATAATTTCTGGTTATCTTGGAACGTATTCCAGGCCCAAAATGTCCTCAATAGATGAGACTAATGAAAACCTGTGATAGTAATTGGTGCAAACACAAGTACAAGCCATTATTGCAAAACAATCATTTATGCATTCCAAGCGTACGCTGAACCAAAAACATCTGGATAAAACAGAGATTACAGTAGTTAGAAACTGAATACTTACTGGGGATGTGAGTCTTCACACATACCCTACCATCTTTTGATAGAGATACCTTGGCATGGAGATAAAAATAATAATAATTATTTGGTATTCATTAAGCGCTTACTATGTGCCAGGCACCATATTAAGTGCTGGGGTGGACACAAGCAAATAGGGTTGGACACAGTCTCAATCCCATTTGACAGATGAGGTAACTGAGGCACAGAGAAGTGAAGTGAGATGATACTCTAAAGGGTAGCCAGAGTGGGGATATTCACCTTTAGATTTGGAGGAGTGAGGAACAGGGTAAAGTATTAAGCTAATTGAAAAAGGGGTGATAACTTAGATCAACAAGTGCTGTAAAGGTTGTCTCCAAAGACTGACCCCTTTTTCTACTGCTGATCAAATTGAGTTGGGGAAAGGGTTTCTTTAAATCAGGCAATCGAATTTGAGCGTTTACTGTGTGCAGAGCACTGTGCTAAGCACTGGGGAGAATACACTATAACAGACACAAAGTGGAAAGTGCACAATGGACCTGGGAATAAAATAGATTGTGAGTTCTGTGTGGCACAGGGACTGTACGTTGCACCTGCCCCAGCACTCAGCACATGCAAAGTAAAATTTTAATGTGTCATAATTATTGATTAATTATAACTTGTATTTTCAATTGTTAAGTCAAGATTCAAAGCAATGGATGGAACTTTTTAGAATACGTTGTTAATCATATTTTCCATATTTGAAAAAAATCTGCTTTCTCCATTTAAAGAGCGTATCTGCATACATATATCTGTGCAGAAACAAAATATATAGATGTTTGATCCAAAGAACAATTACGTTTCTTTGGGTTTTTGTCTACCAGCTCTCAATAAATACCGTTGATTGATTTAGCAGGACACTAAAGTATATTACTTTGAAAGGAAGAAGGAAAAGAGGGCAAGTACATGAGTTGGTGCCTAAGTATTAGAGTAAGGATGTACACAAACACATACATCCTTTGATACTAAATACCTGCATAGAAACGTACTTCTTCATCATCCTCTTTTATGAGAGTGCAACTGAATCATTTGATCGGACTATTAGATCATTAAGACTAGCAGCCTGCCTACATCCTTACCATCACCAGAGACATTTAAGTGGCCAGTTTCTTAGGAAGGTAATAGTCTTCTATAATATCTTCAGGCATTTGTGTAATAATGCCTTAGTTTGGGAGTGGGTGGGTATTAGAGGGTTTCTTCTTGACAATCTTTGTAGCTATCATCATCTCTTGTCGTGAAGCACTAGATTTGATCCTCCACTTGTCTGCTGTGTGACCTTGGGCAAGTCACTTCACTTATCTGTGCTTGTTACCTCATCTGTAAAATGGGGATTGAGACTGTGAGACAGGGACTTTGCCCAATCCTATTTGCTTGTATCCACCCCAGCGCTTAGTACAGTGCCTGGCACATAATAAGTGCTTTACAAATGCCATTATTATTATTATTATTATCTGTTATAGTGTACTCTCCCAAATACTTAATACAGTGCTCTGCATACAGTAAGCACTCAGGAGATTCCACTGTTGATTGATTAAGATGACTGAGTGCCTTGAAGCCCCCACAGCTTCATATCTATAAATTATATATTATGAATTATTTATATTAATGTATGTCTGCCACCTCTTGTATTGAACTCTCCCACACACTTAATATCGTGCTCTGCACATAGTAAGTGTTCAATAAATACTATTGATTGACTGATTGATTAATGGTGAATACTTAAGGAATTAGATGTCACCAAAATGCTAATCCCTACTCTGTCACTTGTCTTCTGTATAACCTTGGACAAGTGACTTAACCTCTCTGTGCCTCAGTTACCTCATCTGTAAAATGGGGATTAAATCCTCATTAGAACATTTAGACACATAGTAAGTACTTAACAAATACCATAAAAAATGGATGCAAGAAAATTTTCTGATCATTTATCTCCAATGTCTATCTCATTGTCCATTTCCATTGCATTCCATTCCATTTCCAATTCATTTTACCGATGAAAGTACAATTTGTTTCTTTCGGGGAAAGGTGAAGCTGAAATTGGGTTGTGTAGTGAACCAAGGGAACTAGAATATTCCTGCCTTTTAGAACTAGGAAAAATATTTGGGAGCAGATATCCCCTAATTGTTAGCTTGTTACTGAATAGTATATTGCACCCAAGGACAGGATGTAAATGAACTGAGTGCTGATACTCCTCCCAAGTCCCAAGGTACCAAATTGGATGCAACTCATTTCCCTTTATTAATCAATGTCAGTAGCATTTTCACAGAATTTAGTAGAGTCAGTATGCACAGTACATCCAGTGCTCCTATAACACATGGATTGTGTTCTGCAGAACCCTTCCCCCCCACCCTATTAAGTCACTGTGATTTTACCCAGTTTGTTTTCCTTGCTTGATGATGGAGGAATAGATAGTGATAGTCCTCTAGACTGAAAACTCGTTGTGGGAAGGGAACATGTCTGCCTACTCTATTGTACTGTACTGTCTCAAACACAGTGTAGTGCTCTGCACACAGTAAGTGCTCAATAAATACCACTGATTGATTTTTTAAGAAAAGCTTTCACTGCAGTATTCAACATGTCTAATGCTGTGCACATATGCTCAGATGGTTTCTTCTGGCACCACATAGCACTGTATTCAAACAGACTCTAGTTGTCAGAGCAGCGTTCCCTAATTTCCCTACAGCAGCCTAACCAAAGTGAGCGTACTCTGTTTTGGTGTCACCATATACTTGTTTATCCCATAGCATTCGGCTTTGCTCTTCATGAAGAGATATTTACCCCGAAATAGTTGCATTCTCTACCTATACTTACATGTTCACTTGATAAATAATTGTTGATGCGAGCAAAGAAAAATATAACATAGAAGGCATCTGTTGTACTTTATCCTTAATAGCGTTTCATCAGTTTGCGCTCATCATCTGATCAAACTATAATTTTCTGGATAGATACTAGGGATCCACACCATTTCTTTGGTTCAAAAGAAATCACAGTGGAAAAATAGTTTCTCTTTAGTCCACGGTTTTCTCAAATAAAGTTTTTTTTCCCCAGGATTTCTGCCAATATGTTTTGGTCTAAGTATACAGCTCATCAGTATTAGCTCAGTTCACCATCCTTGGAGACTTTGACCGGGACAATTATTTTATATACTATTTCTATTTCATGAGTCATAAAAAGCAAAAATGGCTCCTTAATGATCACATATTTTTCTTGACTTTTATAAGTCAAAAATTGCACAGATAAAATGATGGGTTCTAGATCTTGCTGCAGAAGGTGAAATGTTTTCCATTTTATTCCTAAATTAGGTTTAAAAATATAAATATTTTGTTCACTACCTTCATCATCATCTTAAATAGGAATTGTCAAGTCTAGGTAGTTTCTACCTGATCTATAACTTCTTATCATGTCGCACTTCAACATAGTGCTCAATTCCATGTTTCATCTTGTTCAAAATCATTCCCAAGAACTTCTTCCAAAAACAGACATAGTCCTTAACCCACTTCTTATCATGAAAAGAAAATATTTCAAAATAGAGAATTACATTTTAAAATTCAAAGCAATGACAGATATCTAATTTACTTATCAAATCTGACTGCCTACATAGGCATTAAGAGCATTTTGACCATTATGCAAACTTGATTCTATTTCTGTGCATTTTATGAGCTTGTTTCTGTTTATACTGATACATATGCATGTTACCAAAGGCTTTTCAAGGTATCTCATATACCCCCACTGCAAAAAACTTATGCATTATTTCTAAACTAGTGTCCTTGAGACTCTGAGGTTCACTGTTTAACTGAGTGTCTGCATTTGGCATGTAAACTGAAATTAGCTTAATTCTAAAATAATGGAGGTTCAACCATTTGTAATTTAAAATAAACTTCAGTGACCAGTCGTTAGGTCATTTAGGGAAAGTTTCCAATGTATGTACTTGTGAAGAAACGTCTTGCATCAAAAGAGGTAGTGGAGAATGTCTGTTGCCTCAGCCATTTTCCTTTGCAGCTGGGATCACTAAACAGTGCCTGGTTCGTGTAAATGTTGCCATTTATTTAAAATGTAAAGCCTTGAATAGGAACAAATTACTAGATCCCTTTAATATAAGTGCAGGAA
The DNA here is from genome assembly GCF_015852505.1 of Tachyglossus aculeatus. Taxonomy (NCBI): domain Eukaryota; kingdom Metazoa; phylum Chordata; class Mammalia; order Monotremata; family Tachyglossidae; genus Tachyglossus; species Tachyglossus aculeatus. The sequence goes on along the minus strand of NC_052098.1, from coordinate 26,799,382 downwards.
AATTCTAAAGATATGTTTCATTGAAAGAATTTTCTTTAACTCCTTCCTGCCCCCTGAGCCTCTTAGTTGCAGGCTTTTTCTGAGAGGAGGTATTTTGTTGAAAGCTAGAACTACCAATTAGAATCTCTTTGTGGCTAGTTCTGAATTCTCTGTCTTTGAAAACTTTTGAGACATTTTGATCGCAAATATGGGGATGTGAAATGAGTTTCTGATCTCCACAGAGTATGTCTGGACATAATCTGGTTTATACTTTGAAACACATTTTTTTTAAAGTTACCAGTGGAGGGATTCAGAATATTAATTCAAACCAACTCATGAGATGAACACAGTACAGTTAGAGAATCAGATATAAAGAATGGCAGAGTTTTAAAATGTTATGTTTCTATCAAGCTTTGGCATATGAAAACAACAACAACCCAGATTTCCTTCCTCGTATTCTGGCTTTTATTGCTATTGGCAGCTTGTAGTTGTTGTCACTCAAGATTTATAATGAATTCTGTTTGGGAAAACAAGAGATCTTCATTTAGACAAATTCATTTAGATGTGCTGACAAAATAACTCTGTTGGTGTGTGCGTGGTTAAGAAAAAAAAAGTGGACATATTTTGTGTATAACCCTTTGAGTATTAATTCTGACCAGATCACACTGTAAATAATGTTAACTGTCATAAAATAAACACAGCCATGGTTTGCACCATATGTTTTATAATTATTTTGTAGCTTCTTTTTTTGTTTGTTTTTACTGAAATGGAACCTACTGATAGCTCTGTGAAGTTATGTTTATATGAAAGTAAATTACACTTGTACTTTAACAAACTTGGCTTCACAAAGCAGTGTCTCTAGGCACTTTTTGTTAAAAAAAAAAGAAAGAAGAAAAGCATTGCCTTTTTTTGCTGCTCCTCCAAAAACATAGCCACCAACAGAAATATGCTGCAACATCTTTATGCTGGTTTCTTTCTTACACATTCAGAGGAGATTGGGGAAGGGAATCACTTAACCACTGACTTCACTGCAAGTTATTCAATTTAAAGTAGTAGTGGAGTGTCCTTTTGAACTGAAATGAATGTGGTCTCTTTGGTTTGTTTTTATTTTATATTTTTCTTTCCTGGTGTGAATGCTTGAAACCTTGTCAGAATTAAAAGCTCCCCAGAACATTTAAGCAGTATTTTTTTTTTGTAAACTGTAGTTATTTTCATAATCACCATCACCTCTTGATCTCAAGGGAGGCCATGTACCTATGATTATCTTTAATAGATCATATGAAACTGATATGCCAGTGGAAGGTGGGTGGCATATTTCATGATGATTTCTTCCCCCACTCATTTACACAGTCTATGTTTTTATGCCTCTTCTGCCAGGATCTGCCAGTATTCAAAATGAGTTTTAGCCCTCCCTTTCACAGTACTGCCCAGCTACTCCTGTATGACAGCCGAGTTATTCTTCTCTTTTCCTGCTTCTACCCATGTCTTTGCTTGCGGTCTTGCCTTCTGGCCCTTTTCGGGTAGTCTTGAAGACCTTCTTCAGTCATCAGTGAGCCATTTTTTTTATTCAGTATGCTTTTTCTCTCACACGCTTCTCTACCTATCCAACTGCCATGGAGCGTGATTTTTAAAAGAAAAATAACCATTCCTTGCCTTGAAGTGTATTTCTAGGGTTTCAGATTGCCATTTTCATCACATAAGCACCTCTTTGGCCTGCCTTGGGCTCTGCCTCTACTTTATCTGTTGTGTTAATGCTAGACTAACACAGAATCACGCAGTTTAGAATTCTAGACCCCATGGCCTATAATCCTGATAGCCCATAAGATCTTGAGACACTGCCTAATATGCAGTCCACTTTCTCCCTGATACACCATACTTAATACAGTCCCAGGAAGATAATAATGGCATTTAATAATAATGGCATTTATTAAGCACTTACTATGTGCAAAGCACTGTTCTAAGCGCTGTGGAGGATACAAGGTGATCAGGTTGTCCCACATGGGGCTCACAGTCTTAATTCCCATTTTACAGATGAGGTAACTGAGGCACAGAGAAGTTAAGTGACTTGCCCAACGTCACACAGCTGACAACTGGCGGAGCCGGGATTTGAACCCTTGACCTCTGACTCCAAAGCCCGGGCTCTTTCCACTGAGCCACGCTGCTTCTCAGAACAGACACAGATGAGATGCTATCCTGTAATTCTCAAGAAAAGAAGATATCACAGCTTTCCCCAGTAACCTCATTTGGCAGGAAAGTAGGAGGGCCAGGTACCATGAAATGGATTCCTACTTAGACTGTGAGCCCCATGTGTGACCTGATTATCTTGTATCTACCCCAGCACTTAGTACAATGTTTGGCACTTACTAAGTGCTTAATGCCACAATTATTATTATTATTATTATTATTATTATTGCTGTTATAGGTCATCCTTGCTATGCTTCTGAACAGCAAAAGGAAACAATTTGAGATTGAGGATTTTGCAGGTGTTTTAATCATTGCCAGGGAAGAATATGTGTCTCAGGCATCAATTTTCTTGAAACAATTTCCCTTTGAAAAAACTTAGAAGGAGTTGTAATTGTTACCTTTTGTTGGAAAATAAGTACCCAGTGGTTTTAAGAAGTTAAGGCACGCCATCTCCAAAGAAATACTGACTGAACTGTGTCTGTTTTAGTTTGTACTACTACCGATTTAATTGCCTTCCATTTTTACTGTAAGCAAGCTCTCCTTACAAATTGAAAAGATAGATTAGTATTATCATTGTTACTATTAGCATTTATTAAGCTCTTTTGGTGTGTAAAGCACTGAGCTGAGCACTGCAGTAAACATAGTAAAAAATCAAGGCCGAGGTAATGGAGTTCTAAGATCCCCCTGAAATAAAACAATTCTTCTGTTTTTTAGCTTTCAAATCAAAACTAAAAAGAGAAAACAGGAGAGCATTCTCCTTTTTTTCTAACAAAACAAGCTATTTCTGCTCTGGTCAGTGTGAAAAGACCATTTTTGCTCGGAATCACGGGATCTGAGTTCTAGTCATCGGTTCTGCGACTGGCCTGCTGTGTGACCTTGGAGATGTAATAACCCCTCTGGTTGTCAGTTTCCTCATCAGTGAAATGGGGATAATAATACCTGCCTCTCCCCTCTTCACAGGAAGATAATTGATGTGAAAGTGCTGTGGAAAAAGAAAGAAGTATTCAAATACAAGCTGTTTTGTAAAATCAGACATATTCTCTTAAATCTGGAAAAAGAGTGACTTTTTTGCTCAGCTTTTCCTTTTTCATTAACTGCTATTCTTCTCGGGACTGGGGATGAAAACACTGAAATATCATGAAGATGGGTGAATAGTACTTACTACACTCCAGTGGATGAGAAAGTGCCCACATTTTGTAAGGAAATTTATTTCTGTGGATTTTACTCTTCCGAGTCCCAAACCCCGGAATTCTTCAGACAGTTAAACTGAGGCATCACCCCCTCTTTCATGCTCTGGAAAATTTCCCAACATTCATACAAATGATTGGGCAGTAGGTACTACTTCCTTAGCTCTCTACTGTGATGAGACAGTGGAAACACTTACCCAACCACAAAAATGTTCTTTCGTTTAGATCCTTCATGTGAAAAACAGGTTACTGTACAGAATTTATCTGAAGAAGATAAATTAATTATTTTCAGTTTTCACAGAGCAGCAACTTCTCCAAAACTTGTCATTTTCTTAGCACAGTCTTCCTTTCCTATTCCCCATCGCACTACCCAGCCCTCTCCCTCCTTCTCCCAGCCCCCATTCACTCTTGTCAGTGCTGGATGCATTCAGCATCTGTTCTGCTGCTAAAGCCCTCAGGAAAAATTAAAAGGCTGTTCTTGCAAATTCATCATTATTATTAAGAATCATAATTCACCTCGTGGTTATCTCAGCCCTTCTCCAACACTTATCTGAGCTCCGTGATGACATTGCCTTCTTGAGTGAGGCATCGTTCCAGCGTCTCATCTCTCCCACCTTAATTTGTAGCGATGCATTGCATTTTAGTGACAGGCAGTTGTTCGTGCTTGAATAACCCGAGATTTGAATTCTACAGTTTGTGGCATCCGTGTAATGCTTAGCAGTAGGTACAGCTGTTAACTATTCGCTTATAAATAATCTTTTTCCCCTCTCAACCTGTCTCCCAGGTAGTGTACCTGTCACCATTAATAACTCATCGGCAGCTCCCCGGTGATTTGGCCCATCACATGTCATTCACAGTGGAGCAGTACTCTGGCCTGCTATTGAAGCTCATACAAGCGCCTTCAACTTATTCAGTCTTCCCAGCAGCTGTATTGTTTCAAGTCCCTTGACTTAACGGGAAATTTATTGATGGGTTTCACAGGCAGACAACTGACTTGCTCCCTCACACAACTCATTCCGCACAAAGTTATGCTGCTCTATTTCAGCAAAAACACTGAGACCTCCAACTTAGTACCTGAGGGGGAGGAGGTGGGGGGAACCCAACAACAAACACATACATCCTTATCTCTTTGATGCTAAACACCTGCATAGAAGCATACTACTTCATCATCCTCTACCTTTTATGAGTGTGCAACTGGGTCATTTGATCAGACTATTAGACCATTAAGACTAGCAGCCTGCCTACATCCTTACCATCACCAGAGATAATTTAAGTGGCCAGTAGTAAAGCTTCAGAGGAAGGTAATAGTCCTCTACAATATCTTCAGGCAGTTGTGTAATAATGCCTTAGTTTGGGAGTGGGTGGGTAAAAGAGGGTTCCTTCTTGACGATCTGTGTAGCAATCATCATCTCATGCCCTCAAGCATTAGATTTGATCTCGCTTTTTGTGAGTGGCTGGAGTCATTTAACTCTTCTTCAGATAACATACCTGTGAAACCCTGGTGTTTCACAGAAACCGGTTCAGCACATTGAAGGGGGTGAGGTATGGTAAAGCAGATGGAAATTAGGGTGCATGTGGGAGGTAAACACAGCCCTCATGAACACAGACCAGGCTTTGAAAATGCACCCTCCAGTGAAGAAAATTGTTTATCTGCCATAATTGTTGGGCTTTTGCTGAAGATGAGATTTTCTCTAGAGCGCCTCCACCTTTCATTCAAGCTAGTGATTGATAGATCAGGCTGAAAGAGCAGCTCAGTGGTCCTCAGTACAGTGCTTTACACCCAGTGGGTACTCACTAAAGGGTTTGGGGGGTTTTGCTCTGACCCAGACAAGAATGGGATTTAGAATCCATGCAATTTCAGTGGGATGTAAAAGCATAAAAAGAACCCGGTGTAGTGCCCTTCCCCCTTTCATTGGCTCTCTCAGTTGACCAGTCATTGAATTCATGTGGATTTTTTTCTCTCCCTGGTACTGAGTGCACATACTAGAACTTATCAAAACCCATAAAATATTGAATATCTGCTCCTGGGATTTGTCTGATATGATAGGGGCAAATGAGGCTGAAGGGCAATTTTTAAACCAGACTAGTAATGCCACGGTGGCAGGGCCATTGGCCCCGATGTTTCAGTACAGAATATTAATCATTAGTGCATCTTTCCTAAAGGGAGACGTTAAAGGGTGGTTTTTTTTGGTGGGGAATTTGTAAGGGATTTCTAGTTGAAACACTGGATATGGATTTCCTCCTTCAGAGGGGCAATGTGGTGAATATATCTGGTTATCTGAGGTCAGTAAGTACTGAGGGTTCTTTGCATGTAAAGCTCCGTACTGACTGGAAATGACAACAATAGTACTAAAATACAAAACCACATCCAACTGCATCTGGGCTTCAAAATGTACACAAGTATGACCACTAACATGGACTAGTTTTGTAGAAAAAAACTTTTTTGTTGCATGTGGCAGTGTCACTGAGAGCAGCTAGACTGTAGGATTATTGAGGGCAAAGATTGTCTGTCGCTCAATCCATCAGTCAGTGTTTCCTGTGTGAAGAGAACTGTACTAAGCATGTCTACTAATTCTATTATACTCCCCCAACCTTTTAGTACAGCATTTTGCTCACTGTAGACACCGAATAAATATTTTTGATGCTTTAAATATCCTCTGAGTGCATCTAGTTATTTGGGATGGTCCATCTTCCTCTTAATCATATTTACATAATGTTGGTGGTTGGGAGCAAACAGAATCAGGAAATAAGTATTCAGAACCTTTCTTCTTCTTCTTTTAAATCAAAGCTTGTTTGTTGAAAAGGAAATGTTGGCTATTATGGACTCAGAATTGATCAGCTGTAGTATATAAAACCAATATCACTGAGGAATTGTAACCCACCCTTTTTCTATTTTCCTCACAGAATGACTTGGTCCCAGAAGATGAAAGCTCTGGGATCCTTTTAGATAGGAAAAATACCCCACCAAAGACCATCAACTCCTTCAGGGTTCACTTTTCTGACTCTGCACCATTGTTTTACTCCAAGTTCCCAACAAATAGTACTCCAATGGAGAAAGGAAACAACGAGTCCCCTCTCCACAGCATTTATATACATATCTTTATACTCTGTTGGTCCCTCCAAACTTAATTTATTTTAGTGCCTGTCCCCTGCGAGATTGTATGCTCCTTGAAGTCAAGGATAATGCCTCCTAATTCTGCCATACTCTCCCAAGTGCTTCATACAGTGCTCTGAATGCAAGAGGTGATCAGTCACTACTACTGATGAATTGATTGCTTTTCTTCCCTTCTCCACTAAAAACATTTATACTATTTTAGCATTTTTCTTATCCTCTATCAGATTAGCAGGAGAATATGACTTCCAGATATTTTCCAAAGGGAATATGTGTTCTGACCACAATCCCTTTTCTTCTGGTAAATGGGGCCATCCTTGTTTGGAGCACCCCAAAAGTGCATGCTTAAACTGAGACAAAAACACCCACACTTGGTCTTTTCCTTTTTCTTTTTCCCTTTGCTTGCCCTTCCAATCCAAATGATTGTTCCTGAAAGTCTGTTGAAGCTGCACTGGATCATCTCTGGAACTGATTCCTAGAGCCACAATTTGTAGTTGGTTTTGCCTTTTTTTCCTCCTATCTCAATTGCAGCACTAAGCTAATTTTTTTTTCTGGGCAGCTTGGGGTTAAAAGAGAGTTAGTGGTTTGGTCTTTTGGCATTTTCCAGCTGCTCCTCAAGAGAATATAAAGTGCCTATGGAGCAGGTCCAAACCAGTGGATATTTGAGAAAAGAAAAAAAAGTTAGCCGAAGAGCATTCTTGTGTGACTTAGTTACCTTCTGTCGCAGTAAAAAGGAGGGAAAAAAGACATTGTTGTGCTTTACAGTGCTTAAGATTAAAACAAAAAACAAAACCAAACACAAAACCCCCCTTAGAAACACCAAATGACCTCCAGGCCTGCTGGCTCCCAGAGCTCAGTTTATCAAGTCTCCTCCGCCTTTCCCCCCTGCTGTAAAAAATCCAGAGTGAAGTGTGAAAAGCATCAGAAAGTCTCATTTGTGCCAGTGCAGGCTTTTAGTCGCTTGCCAGCACCTTCATCTCTTCATATGTTTCTAGCTAAGGTCTAACATGGAACAAAAACCCGACAGCAATGGAGACCAGATGCTGGTATTTCTTCTTTGTCACTTGGCTGCTGAGCAGATGGAATTTATATCAATCGGGCATGCTAGGAGGAAGAGGCCGTGGCAGCCAACATGTGGAACTGGGGCTGAGTGACATTTTTGCTAATGTTTTGTCCTTGTAGAACATTATGCTTCCTCTTTGCTTATGAGCTGTGGTTTTCCTGACTCAGACGAGGTTCCAACTCCAGCTGGAATGGCTGTCGTTCTTCCCTTCACCCTTCCTCCCCCCACCACCCGCCCCCCTTTCAAGGAGTGCTGGGAGGTATGGAGGAGTAGTGGGGCCGTACACAATGGAGCTCTGTATTAAAATACCTGACATCTGCATGCAATGCACCAAATCATCTTAGTTCAAGCATAGGAATGCGCTGGGCATTACCAATCCCTTTTTGTCTGGGGCTGTGAGCTTGTTTGATTTATATAATGAATAAATGCCTCTGGCAAAAGAGGACTTTGAGCATGTTATTGGACAGGAGTGGGTGTTTTTTCTTTTTAAAGCAGTATTGTCACAGTCTTACAAAAAAAGTATTACAAAGCAACAGCACCCAAAAAGGGAACTTCTTGCTGCAGTAATCTCCCCTTTTATTCATCAAAAAAAAACCAAACCACAAAATCAGAAGCATAAGCTGCCCACCTTACCATCCACCCCATGCTGTAAGCAGAGATCCCTGTACTTTAGATGTCTTAGATTGCAATCAGTGGGAGGTAGTGGAGCTTTGAATAAAGCCGAAGTCATAAGGGTTTTCAAAAACAAAAATAAAACAGTTTAGAATTACCCCAAATCACCCTCCCCCTTGAAACAAGTTTATTAGTATTTGCCCCTAGTATACCTGGTGTTTCTTCTGAAACCCTATAAAATGTTGTTATAACATTGCGCAGCCAGCTTAATAAGAGGTAATACTGTGCTAATATATTTAATTAATAAAGCACTGCAGCTGTTCCTGGCCTGATTCACTCATGCCCAAGTTAAAAAAAAAAAAGACTTTTAAACCTTGTCAATCTCCTAACTCTTTTATTCATAGGAGTCTGAGAATTGGGAATTGGACTGGGGAATCAAGTAGTGAACAGTAGGAGGCTGAAAGAGAATGCAGTGAGGTAGCTCTTTCCAGAATGGAGCCTGGATTCTTTTTTTTCCCCTTCACCTTCAGATAAATCCTTTTGGCCGGGACAGATGGATTTGATATAGGGCCCTGGATATCTCCTATCAAGTAGACTGGAAAAGTTTATAAAATCAATAGGCGGGAAGGAAGCCCCCCCAAATCACCTTTGGTTGTGACTGCACTGAAACACTGATTTTCAAACTTTTCATCCCACTGTTTCACCTAATGCCTCTCATAGCACTCCTTATCTCACATCACTCTCTATCCCCACAAAAGGCCTTAATAATAATTGTGGTATTTCTTAAGCACTTACAATATGCCAAGCACTGTACAAAGTGCTGGGGGAGAGTGAAGATAATCAGGATGGACACAGTCTCTGGCCCCCATGGGGCTCACAGTCTAAGTGGGAAGGAGACCAGATTTTTAACCCCTGTAAGTCCTTCAGCATATTTCAAAAACTTGGAGCCAAAGAGTCAGGATGAAAGACCAGGAGGTGTGTGTGGGGAGGGCCGTGGCTTGCCCTTCTTAATTGAACTCTCAGTTGATCTCATGTCAGTGACAAAAAGGAGGCCTGCAGAAGCCTGTCCCATGACATGAGTATCAAGCTAGAAAAAAACCATGAACTACCAGAGATCCAGACTGTGACTACTGCCAGATCAATCAGGCAATAGTATTTACTCAGTACCTCCTGTGAGCAGAGTCCTGTACCAGCAGCTTGAGAGAGTATAACAGAATTAGTCGACAAGAGTCCTACTTTCAGGATTTTACAGTCTAGTAGAGGAGACGGACACTAAAATACAGTTGTTACTCTAGAGGAAGAAGGGAAAAGGGGATATGTGTATGAATTAGTTACTTAACTAAAAGTCCTTAAACAAAGGAGTTTTCCTCATTACTGAAGAAGTTCTATGGGCCTGGTACTATTTTCTAGAAAAAAAGTGTGAAAACTATTGCAGACTCTACTGTGATAGCTCAGTGATATCCCAGGGAAGCAGCATGGCCTAGATTAAAGCACAGGTCTGAGACCCAGAGGATCTGGGTTCTAATCCCAGCTCTGCCACTTGCCTGCTGGGTCCATTGGGCCAGTCACTGAACTTCTCTGTTCCTCAGTTTCCTCAACCGTATTCTCCCTCCTACTTGACTGTGAGCCCCATATGGGACAGGGACTGTGTCCCACTTGATTAACTTGTATCTATCTCAGCGCTTATAACAGTGCTTGACACACAGTAAATGCTTAAATCCCATTAAAGAAAAATATTCTCCGTGGCTAGAACCAGTGACGACAACATCAAGCCAATTCGTAACACAAAAGACATGATATTTACAGCACAGGAGCAATCACAGTGACATTGTAGGGAACAACACCAAGTTATTCAACTAAATTTGTAAACCATAAAAAAACATTTGAAATTATCAGAAGACTGGAGCTCTGGGAACTGCTATGCAAATTTGGTTGCCCTAAGATGTCCACTAATTTCTTAAGGCTGCACAATGGTAGGCCATGGGAGAAAGAGTTGAATGTGTCCTCTTTCACCCTTTTTTGCATTGCCATCAGAATAAAGGAGGGTTGTATATTATGTCCTACCAACCTATTCCGAGGCTTCATATTTGAAAATGTAATATGGTTCCTGAACATGCTGATGTTATAATCCATTTCTGATTGACTAGGAATCTTTTTCCAACTCAGCATGCATGGTCTAGTGGATAGAGGACGGACCTGAGTGTCAGAGGACCTGAATTCTAATTCCAGCTCCACCACTTGTCTGCTGGATGACCTTGGGCAAGTCAATTAACTTCTCTGTGCTTCAGTTTTCTCATCTGTAAAATGAGGATTAAGACTGTGAACTCCATGTGGGACATGGACTGTGTCCAACCTGATTACCTTGTATCTACCCCACGCTTAGTGCAGTGCCTGGCACACAGTAAGTGCTTAATAAATGCCATTTTTTTTTTAAAAAAAAGGCATGCTATGAATGCCACCAAAAGTCTTGGAGAAAGTCCTCCTGGAGAGGCTCTGTGCTGATGACTGTGCTCCAAAAGTGAAGACACAAAAACCTGCAAATGATTAGGAATTGCTTATCAGGGTCAGCGCAGCACTGTTTACTGAAGACTAAGTTCATGTACCTGCCAACACGAGGGAAACAACACAACCATAGCTGTGTTTCATCAGCAACACAGAATTTAATGCTGTCACTGTACACTGCTACAGTGGGGAAGCAGCGTGGCTCAGTGGAAAAAGCACGGGCTTTGGAGTCAGAGGTCAGGGGTTCAAATCCTGGCTCTGCCACTTGTCAGCTGTGTGACTTTGGGCAAGTCACTTCACTTCTCTGTGCCTCAGTTACCTCATCTGTAAAATGGGGAATAAGACTATGAGCCCCCCATGGGACAACCTGATCACCTTGTAACCTCCCCAGCCCTTAGAACAGTGCTTTGCACATAGTAAGCTGGTAATAAATGCCATTATTATTATTATTATTATTATTATTATTACCTAGACAGAGCACATCGATGATAGAAAATTAAGAGGTCTAAGAAGATTGGCAGGCAATGGACCATTGAGCTACATACAAAACTGAAGGTTTAAATAGCTCTCATATTATCCACCTTCCTCTGTGGCTATGAGATGTGGCTCCACCACAGAATAGATATCTGGCTTTTCAAGTAGCTTAATCAGCATTACTTAGGAGTCCTACTTAACATCAAATGATAAAGCAGAATTACCCTTCACATGGTCCTGGAATGCAGTCAGTCCACCAACAGTGGAGCAATGCTTATTGCAATATGCTTTTCTGGGTAGGGCATGTAGGAAAAATAGATCATAGCAAGAATTTCAGACCTGGGGGCCTTGGCAGTCTGAGGGAGAAGTGGTGGAATGGCATCTCTTCCAGCCCTAACATTCTGCTTTCACTGGGGTCTGGGGTTCCTCGCCAGAAAAGAGTCCTGTCCTAGGGCCAGAGAAGGATTTCCCGCTGACCTCCATAGATTTCACTGGCCTTGGTCAGGGTTTCCAAACAATCAATCAATGGTATTTTTTGAGCACTTAATGGATGCAGAGCACTCAGCTTCCTGTTTCCTGGTAGGATCTCCAGTAGTAGTGCAGGAGTTGCTCAGGACCTGGGGCTATTGCCACATTCTTGCATCCTTTCACCCTCCTCCCAATTCTCTAGCTCTGGGCTCAGGCCAAATACCTCCTAGAGTGCTGTAAAGTATCACTAATGGTCCAGTTGACCACCACCTTTTCTGTCCCTGATCTTATCTTTGATACCTCATTTTTCTTTAACACTCCCATTCAGTCCAGGGGTAAATCTTGCTGGTTCTTTCTCCAAAATATTTCTTGGATTCACCCTTTTCTTTCCACCCAAACATCCACCACCCTGGTTCAAGGTCTTGTCATCTCCCAACTAGACCAGGAAACTACCAGTTTCCTCACTGACATCCCTGCCTCCAACCTCTTTCCTGTCTCTACTACATTCTCTAGCCTCCATCATCTTTCAAAAACATCTTTCAGCACCCAGCTCTTCCTTTCTCCCAAACCTCTAATGTTTATCCATTTCCCTCTGCATCAAGCAAAAATCTTTAACCACTAGCTTCAAAACCCTCCACCAACTCACCCGTTCTAACCAGCCATCTTCACCAGCTACTCACCAGCCCATGCAAGCCAACTTTCTCACTGTCCCTCATTCTTGCCTCTTCTCATCTCCGGTTCCTTGCTCATGATCCTCCCTTTCCCCTTGCTCGGAACTCCTTCCCCCTTCAAATCCACCAGACCACAGCTTTCTTTATCTTCAAAACCCTTCTGAAATCCCACCTTCTGCTGGAGGTTTTTCGTGATTAATATCCTTTTCCCCAGGGCATATCAACCCAACTGCCATCTCAGCACTTGTGTATTCACAGCCACCCATAACCTTTATGTACATATCAATTTACATACTCTACTACTTGTATAGTTGTCCTTTGCCTGTGAAGAAAACCCCACTGATGGTGAAATTCACTTCTGTGTGTGTGCAACTGTAAAACTACCTAAAGTTATAGCAATAGTATTGACTGACAGCCTATTTGGTTCAGAGCTCTGTACTTTGTACCAGATACAAAAACGCACAGGTGAGAATTTGACAAGGTCCTTGGCCCCTGAGGAGGTCACAGTCTAAAAATAAGGTAGAAGTGGGGTTTGGTTATAGAAACAGTTGGAAAGATGATAGGATAGGAATACAAAAGCAGCATAAAAAATCAAGTTCAGAGTCTAACAAGTGTGTCCAGTGATATAGGAGATCTGTAGGGGGAATCAAGATGCAGCTGCCCAAGTCATCCAGAGTCCAGTCACAAACCAAAGCCTTCCCAGTGTTCTTACATTTGTAGAGGTCCCACACTGCCACAGCTAAAATCCCTTTCAGCCCCAGCGACAGGGCATGTTGGGAGCAAAGGCTCGGAGTGGCCTGGTGAGGGGGGCGGAGATTTTTGGTGATTTTACTAGAAAGTTTGATCGGCTGAGAGGCTTAGGGGCATGCTGCTGCACTTTTAAATCCCTTATTTATTCACATCCATTTTTTCCCAGTCTCGTGTTCTAACCAGTTGTGTCTCTGAACTGTAAAGACTTTTGTGCCCACTGGTTTCTCTTGTTAGATTGTAAGCTTTGAGGGAAAGGATCATGTCCATTACTTCTATTTTACACTTCCAAGTTTGAAGTACACTGCACTGCACAACAGCCTTCACTAAATATTGTTGATTGTCTGGTGCTGCTGGCACAAGTTAGCTAACAGTGGTCTAATCCTTCAGAGTGGTGCACACTACTCCCTTCTCTGTGGGGTTGACCAAAGTTTTTCAAAACCCTTGGCAAGGCATGAGAGATGGGTGGGAAGGGAGAGTAGAATGGGTGATAGGACACTAACTCCAGTGCCAGGATTGCCAGGATCTCCTGACAGTTTGCCTATCGTCGTGTATTTCTAGGTGGGGCTGATTCAGATATCGGCATTCTTTTGCTTTATTGTACTCGGCTGCTCACTGCAGGCAGAGGCTTTCCTACTGCAGATTTCTTAAGCAAGCAGCTGGAGGAAACTGTAAATGTTATGAATTGTAATTTAGGCAAACACAAAAATATGCAGAAACAGAATGTAGCACACATCCGCATACCACAGCTATCCCAGAGTAAGACTTTAAGTCCAGCACAATTTTGTACCATTTCCTTCCTTACACAAGTACTTCCCCGACCACATGATGAGCTGTCTGGCTTCCTTTTACATCCAGAACTCTTCTTATTTCACCACTCACTTTCTTGTTTTCTAACTGCCTTCTACCCACCCATCCCCATCAAGGTACTTCATTGTCTTTCTTTTAGTGACATTGGTTGGAGGTTGGTGGCTAATGTAGGACAAGGGAGAATGGACAGGGAAAGCTTTCCCATGTATTGAAAATAATTGAAGAGCTTTTCAACTCTCTCTTCCTTAGGATTAATCTGACTGAATGTTCTACAGAGCAGTCCTCTCTTCTTTAAAGGGTATAACTGATGAATAACCCTTCTCTATTTTTCTGGATGGTTCCAATACATTGTATATGAAGAGGAAGTGAACATGGCATAAGGGTAGGAAAAGTAGTGAAATTATACACTTTCCTCATCCTTTCACTATAGGCTCAGATAACTCCAATAGTGAAAATAAAATGTCATAAGGGTAGGAAAAGTAGTGAATTTAGTCTATTTTATTTTCACTGTCAGAGTTATTTGAGCCTATAGTGAAAGGATGGGGAAAATTACCATAGGTTATTGACTTTACCACTATATTTTTAAATGATTCATAAAGAGCCCTAAATTTTGTTAACAGTGCAAACCAGCACTTCAGGGTGTGCCTTTACAAGAAAAGTGAAGTAGAGAATTATGTAATTATTGAATCAGTGTATGGAGCCAATCTCGATAATACAGGACAAGAGCCCACTTTTTCTTTTTGTCCTAGGGATTTAGCAGACTGAATGATACAGAAAATTAACCCCCTAAGCCATTTTTCCTGTATATGCACAACCTCATGTACATTTTAAAACAGAGAGGTTAATGAATGAGCTTTGTGCATGCAATTATGAAAATACAAAATAGATAATTCATCCCAAGACATGAAGTGTATTTTCCAGTTTTTAAAAATTTTTTCTTAAGCTTAAATCAATTCATCAGTCTCTATGACAGGACAAAGGAATCAATCATTTTTGAATTCTCTTTTTCCCCCACCCTCGTTAGTAATGAAATTTAGAATACAAACCCAAGGCACAGGAGTAGAAGTTAACTTTCATCTGGGAGGATTCAGGTCACTGTGAGATCTCACAGAAGACACACCACAAATAAGATATACACTGCAGTAATTGAATGCTGGTATTTTGGTGTGTATCACTGAATGCCTCTTTATTTTTTTCTTGCAAGACTATCACCTAACTGTGCTGCCTACATTAATAGAAAGAATTTCCTTAGTGGGGTATGTAAATTTCTGAAATTTCGCAGCTGTAAATTGAACCAACCTTCCCTCTTTCGATCCCTCTTCTTCCTCTCCGTTTGCACATGTATACAAACAGTGAATAACGCCCAGTATACTGGAATTTTAGCTCTATCTGCAGCCTTCATTATAACTTGTGAGGAAAGCTGTCTGCCTGTGAAACCTCAGATTGGAAAAACAGCTTCAGGTTTTCCAGTACTAACATGGTAACATACTTACCATTTGTTATATAGTGTACCATTTTTAGTGTGTCTCTTCTTCACTTCAGTTGTGTCCCGATGCCGTTGGGAAATTTAAAGGAAGATGACCTCACCAAACTTCACAATGTTCAATACATGAAAGTGTATGGGTCCCATTTGCTAGTTAGGGCCAGGATTGAGAGTGAAAGATGCCTGACATCTACCAGTGATTGGCTATTTGCATTGGTCAGCGATGACATCAAATTGTAATTGTAATGATTCTGATTGCTCTAGTCCAGTTGAGGGAAATATATCCCCAGGTGTGTATTTACCGTATTGTTTGAAAATGTAATGGCTTTTGCATTAAGAACAATGTGTACATAATAGTGAAACAAGTACATTTTTCTCAGCTTTTAAGTAGGTACCAAAGATTGTATTAGACTCATGACACTGCTCTGCACTGCCTGAGCAAATTAGCGTAGCGGCTGGAGGAATTGGATGTTTTGTTTTTTTCTTTTAAAGTAGCTAAGTGATCACCTCAGTAATTAATAAGACACGTAGACATTTAATCTGCAACGGTACAGCGTAGAGATCCAAATGTTCCACCCAGAAAACACATAAAACACTGCCTGCCCCAGTCATACAGTCCCTGTTGTGACTTTATAGGATGTGAAAAAACCCCCGCAAAAAATGCATGTTAATGTGGTTAAATATTCATCAGAACCATGTGGCCCAGGATTGGAAACACAGAGCTGCTCTTGTGTTTACCAGGCCACCCCGAAAGGCAAGAGGGCATAAGGCACTTATAAACAGTGGCAGAGCACAAGCAATGTTGTCTTTGAAAAGTTTTCATTTTCCCTTGAATCAGCTACAGTCTCTTACTTAAGGTCACCACAGTTTGCAATCTTTGGCAAAAGGCTTCTTCCATTTTTGGTAGTGGCAGTCTGAGTTTTTTTTTTTTTGGAAGTGTTTTCCTCTCAAACTGTCATTATCTTCCAAACCTGTTTCATGTTATTATTGTCAGATGCTTCTTCCCCGAGTTTCCTAGAACAAAATGTTTTTATATAGCTAGATCTATATGTGTATATAGATATGTATTTGTTAAAGCATGGAATTGAGAGTCATATGGTTATGATTTAAGAATGTCAAGCTTGATTTTTTTTTTCAGGAAAAAAAAAAGAAACCTGTACCTCTTTCTCTGGGCAGTGAACTCACAGAGCAGGCACATCAAAGAGAATGTGTGCTGGATCAAGGTGATTTTTTTTTTTGACCACATCATTGCCAGCTGTGGTGTTTATGATTAGAGGCAGGCGTTCCAGACACCTCAGAGTCTCACTAAGCGTCAGATCTTTAACGGGATCCATCCCAACTGAGTGACACTAAACAGACAGCCAGAGGGGAGTTGGTGGGATAGAACTGTGAGGGATAGAAGGGGGAGGTGTGCTTTGGCGCTTGGTGCTATCACCAGCCAAGCTTTATTACAAACTCTCTTAATGCCAGGCTGCAGGCTGCCCAGAGGCCCTGTATCATGCCTTTCAGCGCTGCTTTCATTAGCAGAGGGGATGACTAGAGCCCAGCAAATGCTGTCATTGATCCCCTCTCACAAAGTGCATGGATGTGCTGCATTCAGGTCACAGCCCAGTCAGCTTTGAAGCAGCTCCATTTCACACTGCTGACAGCCACACACTGCCGACTTACTTGCAGGAGCTGACACTATTCCTTCTCTGATTTGATTCTTTGCTCCTCACAGCTAACTACATTGAATTCCCCAGGGATGCTCCCCCTCCACTAGAATATTAACACTTGTTTACTGGTCCTGTTGACCTAAAAAAATCTGCAAATAGCCAACCTTTCTGATAGCAATGCGTGAAATGGAGTACTCTTCTCTTTTTCCTTCTTTTGTCTTTCCTCCCCGCTTTAGTGCGCAAGTTTTAACTGGGCGAATGCTAAACTGCCTTTGGGGTTAAAAAGCAGAATGTGCCCTAAAAGTCCTAATTTGGGGCGGAGTGAGTGAAGATTCAAATTGGGGTGTTGTTATATGATTCCAAGAAGATAACATTTATTCCAGTCCTTTTAACCAGGAAGAAAAGACTGGGTTGATTGTATCTCTGTCTGTATAAAAATGTGTGCTGTATTCCTTAAGCCAGTTAGAAGTTGGTCCAATTCTTTAGCCCCCTTATTGCCTTTGTGTCACCTTGAAAACAAAAACAAAAGTTCTTTGGGAAATGATCGCTCTGGTAACTCTAGAAAGCTGGAAATCATATTGTTTTACTTCTTTGTGTTGGGAGAATAGACAGAATTATGTGGCAAGAGACAAATATACTTGAATTATACTAAACTAGGGGAGAGAAAGTCCAAGTACATTGGAGTTCAAACTCAGTGGAAAGAGCCTGGGCTTTGGAGCCAGAGGTCATGGGTTCAAATTCCGGCTCCTCCACTTGTCAGCTGTGTGACTTTGGGCAAGTCACTTCACTTCTCCGGGCCTCAGTTCCCTCATCTGTAAAATGGGGATGAAGACTGTGAGCCCCTCGTGGGACAGCCTGATTACCTTGTATATCTACCCCAGCGCTTAGAACAGTGCTTTGCACATAGTAAGCGCTTGACAAATACCATTATTATTATTATTATTATCATATATGGAACCTTAGTACTCTTTTATAGTGCCTCTCTTTTGATGCCAGCAACAGGAAAAAAAAATCTCAAAACAGTTTGATACTTGATTTGCATGAACTTCACCAGAGCTCAAATTTCCAAGTTTACAGATCGCTTATGATATCTTCCACCCACCCATCCTTTCTACTTTTCTGGAAATCATTACCTCTTTCTCTTTCTCTTCCTACCATAGCCAACCTGATTGGACTGAGTTCCTCTCTCCTGCTTCACCTGAATCTGAGACGATAGCTAATTTTGACTGATGTGGGCTTGATGTTTCTTTGTATTGAGCAGGCATAAAAATGTCCCTGAAATCTTACAGTTCTCAGTTATTATGATCTAAAGGCATTAGAGCCCTTCACACATTTCCTAACTAGAGAGTTCTGTGACCTTTGGACATTTGATAGTCTCTTCATCCCCTGTCCCCAAGACTTGTGTTCATATCTTTAAATTATATTTTAATTATTTATTCATATTAATGTCTTTCTTCACCTCTAGACTTTAAGCTCGTTATGGGCAGGAAACATGTCTGCTCATTCTGTTGTACTCTCCCAAGCTCTTAGTAGGGAGCTCTGTACATAGTAAGTGCTCAATAAATACCATTGATTGATTAATTAGAGAGTTCTGGAGTGATGAGGTAGAAACACTTTCCTGACCATCTAGAGGCTTGGCTTGCTGGAGATTTTGGCTGGAGTATATAATTGTGGGTCTCGATTTGATAAGACTCCAGAGAATCTCTTGTAGAGATGTGATCTCTTTCATCCTTCTGAGAAAAATGTTGCTGAGGCTGACCACATGGACAACATCTCCAAGCTACTTGGTTATTGGAAAAGCATTTATTTTCGACCTTGATGGTTACCATCCTTTCACTTCTGTATAATGATGGAAGAAGCAGTGGGGTTTAACAGTGTAATGTTTTGAACTCTGTGGATTTGAGTAACCTACACATGCTTAGAAATCTAGTTACAGCTCTTTTATTCTTTCAAGCTTTCAGCACCCAAGCTCCCAGGATGGTTCTGTCTTCAAAATTGTCTCACATTCTCAAGATAAAGTCCATTCCAACTTTTCCTTTCCAACTCCTGATTCCTTTCCACGAATATGAATACACCTTGCCAGGAACCCTCCCTTTTCTAATTTATATTCTAATTCACCTCCTGAAAGCTGTTTTTTTTCCTCTGTCATTGTCACGTGACATTGTTCCATCTGACCTGGGTCCTGAATACCTGAGGTTTTTCTCCATACTTTGGACTCCCTACTTTATCTGCCCTAGTCTCTCCTTAGTAAGATGCTTAGAATTTACAGGGTTAAAAAAAAACCCTCATTGTATGTAAATTAGCATCGAATCTCTTGACTTCACCAATAAAAAGAAGGAGTTGGCCAGGTGTTAATCTTTTCCTTTGAAAATGAATGACATTCGACACTAGCCTTGTTTAGTTGTTAGTTTTAATCATTTGTTTCTCTGGTGGGATACAATATTCTGGTTTCAAATAAAGTAATAGGAATAGATTTTTTAGAAAATTTGAAAAGATGCAAATTTGGGAAGTTTAATGTGTGTGGTGACAGAAAATAAATTCAAAAAGTTAAATAAGAAAGCACAGTTATTATTTTATTGTGGAGCTGTAGCCATGCTGTGTTAACCGGTTGTTTTGTATAATGAGTTCAGTGCACAAAGTTATAATTTAGCATTTTTGTAGGCATTTTATATTCATTTCAATGGCCCTGGGTCAACATGATTACCCCCATTTTACTGGGGAATAAACTGAGGCAGATAAAACTGGGAGTTCTTGGTTACAGTGACAACAAGGGGATTTAGAGTCCTTCAAACAAAGCATCTTGCCAACTCTTTCATTTGCTTAAGCTTTTATTTTCCACAGGCTGAATTAGCACATAAAAAGCTGATGATGTCTTTTCCCAGAAAGAGTGAAGGCTAAATTTGAGTTTTGAGAACCAGGTGCCATATTTTAAATTATTCCACTGAATGGTTATAGTGAGTAGAAAGTACATGTCTGAATTTTTAAGGGGATAATAATTACCAAATTCTACTGAAGTGCTTTCTGAGTGTGTGTGTGTGTGTGTGTATGTGTGTGTGTGTATTGTGCTAGTTTTGAAAAAACCACAGAGACCTGTCCCCAGACTAAGTTTTCAGCCCTGTTTCTGATATTTGCACTGGTATCACTATTTTGATGTTTGTTTATTTTTTTATTAAGAAAAGCCATTCTATTGGTTCATTGGAAAGAGTACAACTGCGGAAATTTGGAGACCTGAGTACTAGCCTCGACTCTGAAAGTAGGGAAATGACTGCAGGGCTATCCCATCAGTGGTGGAATTTCAGACTGAAAGAAACATCTAGGGTGTTCCAAGAGTTGGATAGACTTGGTAGCAATCCTGAAAAATACCTGGGTATAATGGGTGATAAAGACCGCATTGGCTATCAGGGTAGCAACCTGCTGGATTACGTGCTGCAGAAGAGCAGTAGCACAGTGCCAGGGCGTCTTTGGCTGTAAATAAGTTCTACCTATAAAAAAGCATTTGTGAGCACTGCTAAATATGCTGTGCCGCTTCCCACCTGCTTGTTTGTTGCACTCTTTGCCCTAACAAGCATAGGACCGGCAGCGATGTGAAAAGCACAAGGTAGAGTTGCCATTCATCTGCTAATCAATCAATCAATCCATAGTACTTTTTGAGCAACTACTGAGTGTTAGGCACTTGGAAGAGTACAACAGTAGCAAGATGCACGTTTCCTGCACTCAAGTAGTTTACAGTTTAATGGGAGAGACTAACAAAATTATACTGGAGAGTATGATTTTTAGCTGCTCTGTCCCCTGTTCACAGAGGATTTAGCACTGAACATCTTTATGTCCAGTATTTATGTTTTCACTTCTGAGACTCTCTTGCCCATTGGCTTTGCCACTGAGTTCTGTGGCGCAGAAGCAGCCTCCATGTTCAGAGGGACCTGGAAGGAATAGTTACTCTGGAACAATTGAAGTGTTCAGGGTAGCCCTAAGAAACAGTCCAGGCCTGGATAAATTTGGATGGATTTCGCTAGTGTCCGTATAACATCATCATGTTACACTGTATGCGATGCTGTGAGCAGTTGAAGTTACCCCATGACTATAATCAATTACTTTGCTCAGGGTCTAGGTCCTGAAACAAGACAGAGACTTACCGTTGCCTTTGATGGGAGGCTTTTTCCTCTTGAGGAAAAAAAACTATGAAATAGAATAGTTCAGAGAATTCAAAGAGTTCAGTAAACTTAAGTAAGTTTCAGTAAAGTTCCTTACTCAGTGTCATAATTCACCTTATTTGCTTTACCAGAATAAGTATGTGTGATTTATTGTTGCCTAGATGGAATATGATTTTTGTAATTCACAAAGGAATAATTTGGCCATGCAAATACCAATTTCTGGGCCCTAAAAGTGCATGAAAATGTTCATGTTGCTAGTGTGCTGGTCTTTAAGGCTGTGCTGATTTTGAAAATAAAATGACTTCAGGATTGTCAAGAAAAAGATCAAGAATGACCATGCTTATAGAATGAGAGGAGGGTGGAGGACATGTTTTCACACAATGTAAAGGATAAAAAGGTATGAATATGGACAATTAAAGTGCCTAGGTTCCCAATGCATTAACTATGAAGAGTGAGGGGAAAGTCTTGGAAAGATACCTGCTCTACATATCTACAGAGGAGGGTTCAGGAGTCGACTGAATTCTATCAACCAATCAGTGGTATTTATTGAAAGCTTACTGTGCTCTGAGAGAGCTCTTAACTCTTAAGCACTCTTAAGAACTCTTAAGCACTTGAGAGAGTACAGTATAACAGAATTGGTAGACAAGCTCCCTGTCCTCAAGGAGTTTACAGTCCAAAGGGAAAGGCAGACATAAAAGCAAATTACAGATAATAATAATAATAATAATAATAATAATAATAATGACATTTATTAAGCGCTTACTATGTGCAAAGCACTGTTCCAAGCACGGGGGGGGGGGGGGGGTACAAGGTAATCAGGTTGTCCCTCGGGAGGCTCACAGGGTTCATCCCCATTTTACAGATGAGGGAACTGAGGCCCGGAGAAGTGAAGTAACTTGCCCAAAGTCACACAGCTGACAATTGGCAGAGCCGGGATTTGAACCCATGACCTCTGACTCCAAAGCCCAGGCTCTTTCCATTGAGCCACGCCGCAGATCTGAACATAAGTGCTGTGGGGCTGATGGTGGGGTGAATAAAGGCTACAAGGAGGAAATGTTTGAGATGTGGGGGAAGAGAGTGATAGGCCTGTTTGAAAAGCAGCATGGCTGAGTGAGAAGAGCATGGGCCTGGGAGGCAGAAGACCTGGATTCTAATCCTGACACTGACACATGTTTGCTATTTGACCTTGGGCAAGTCACTTAACTTCTCTGTACCTCAGTTATCTTATCTGTAAAATGGGGATTAAGACTGTGAGCCCCATCTTCCCCCGGGCCTGGAATGCCCTCCCTCTGCCCATCCGCCAAGCTAGCTCTCTTCCTCCCTTCAAGGCCCTGCTGAGAGCTCACCTCCTCCAGGAGGCCTTCCCAGACTGAGCCCCTTCCTTCCTCCCCCCCTCGTCCCACTCTCCATCCCCCCCATCTTACCTCCTTCCTTTCCCCACAGCACCTGTATATATGTATATATGTTTGTACATATTTATTACTCTATTTATTTATGTATTTATTTTATTTGTACATATCTATTCTAATTATTTTATTTTGTTAGTATGTTTGGTTTTGTTCTCTGTCTCCCCCTTTTAGACTGTGAGCCCACTGTTGGGTAGGGACTGTCTCTATATGTTGCCAATTTGTACTTCCCAAGCACTTAGTACAGTGCTCTGCACATAGTAAGCGCTCAATAAATACGATTGATGATGATGATGATGATGTGGGACATTAACTGTGTCCAACCTGATTACCTTGTATCTACCCCAGCTTTTAGTGCAGTGCCTGACACATAGTAAGGACTTAACAAATGCTATTAACCGCCCCCGCCCCCCCCCCCCCACACACACACACACACACCAGCAAACAAACCCAAAACAAATCAAGCAGGGTCTTCACAGCTGACATGATGGAAATGAGGTGATCTCAGAGAGTGTTATTTCCCTCTGAATTGCATTGTCTCTGTATCTAGTAAAATAGAATAGAGCATGGAGAAGGGGAAAAGGAAAGAATTCCACAGCTGTGAAAACTTTTGCACTATTAATTTCTGATATGTATTTAATTTTAACCCAATTTGTAGGCCTTGTACTCAAAGACCCTATACAAATACAGACAATATACTAAACTCAGTGCTTTAAGACCTTGGTGGACTTGCTTAACTCGGTGGCATAATTCACCTAATTAAAGAACACTCTAAGTAAAACAAAATATGACACTTATGGGAAGGTCAGCTACCCGGCAACTTCCAACCTCCTATGGCTGTATTCCTGGATTTTATTTCATTATTTCATTATGCAGTGGAACTACAGTTAATTCCCTTACTCCTTATTTATAACTAAGTTTGTTACAGAATTCATTTCCTTTTAGGATGGTGTGAGCCTTTAGAAAAATTGCCAGTGTGGCAGAGAGGAACGGGAAATGAAGACTGGCAGGAAGGAACCACGCTAAATGAGAAAGTTAGGCATTTTCTCTTCTGTAACTGGGCACATAAGCTAAAGCTCCAAAGCAGCCAGAGTTAATGTGGGGCCAACACTTATTGCTCACATCACCAGAGGTCTCACTGACCTTGGCAGTGTGTGTGACTTGCATTTTCACTTGGATGAATCATTCCTGAACAGTTTCTTCAACATTCTGAGGCCTAGGAGGCACATGGTGGTCTTTTCAGTTATTTGTGAAGTCCTTTCCTTGCCTTGCCTTGGCCTTGCCTTGTTTTGCCTTTCCCTTCCTGTCCCATCCCGTCCTATCCTATTCCTTCCCTTCCATTCCCTTCTCTTCCTTTTCCTCAGGAAGGCACATTTTCTTTTTCCAACTTTTCCCTTTCATTAAAATAATGTTGGGAGGCATTGAATAGCAATTTCCCTGCCTCTACTCCCCTCTACCCCATCCATCTCTCCCCAAAACCCCCATCCACCCCAGAATTGCTTTCCTGGTTTAAGATGTGTTCATGGTACTGCCTCACCTCTGGGTGACTGCAGCATTTCTCTATCAGAACTCCTCATGTTAGAGGAGCTGCTCCTTAATTGAACTATAGTCTTTTCCCCTCGAATATCATAATGTGGTAGTAAAATATAGGCTTGATCTTGTTTCATGGTGTTTTGTTTTGGTTTGGTTTGGTTTTGGTTTTCTTCAGAGTTGTTTTCTGTCATGGTTTTTTGCCAGGGTCTCCATTTAGAGAGTTGGGAAGTGTCCTGTCCTGCCCTGAGCTCAGGTTTAAAGCAAAACTAAAGCTTGCTTTCCTCACCTTTTCTTGAGATCCAGAAAATCCCCTCATACATTCCATTTATTGGCCTTCAACCAGCACTTTTTCACTTCTCAGAACAGAATACCATTATATGATTAAGGTCTATCTAAATGATTTAGCCAGGAATTTCTGATGTCTCCCTAATGACTGATGACTAGGACTTTGGTTAGCTCAGATTTCTTGGATGCAGAATTGGGTATACTGATCCTTAATTCTGGTTCTGTTACTGGACCCTTCTGCCTCAGTTTCTTCATTGTAAAATAAAACTAGCAGCATTTATCTGCTTCTAGGTTAAGGGAAATAACTGTTACTGCTAAAGTACCTGTGGACAGCAAAATCTCTATTATGATCACTTTGTGCCTTGGTTTTCTCATATGCAATCACCATTCCACTTTACCATAGCTCTGCGTACCTCTGCAGGGTGAGGGGAGAAGGAGGCAGAGTAGCAGGAGAGGGAGATTATGAAAATTAGTTGGATAATGTCTTTAGCACCTCTTGAATTCTCATGTACCTGAATGATTGTTGCTGGTGTTTTGAGCAAAACAGTTTATGACCAATACATTACTTCTGCTAGGAGGAGTCGTCAACTGACTGGTCAGATTGGGACCTTAGTTACAAAACCCAGAACCCAGTAATAAAGATTGCCTTGCTATTGGAGTTAAAGCAAACAAGAGAAGCAGTGTGATCTAATTGGAAGAGCCCAGGTCTTGGAGTCAGGGGACCTGAGTTCTAACCCTGGCTCTGCCACTTGGCTGTTGCGTGGCCTTGTGCACGTCATTTAATTTTTCTGTGCCTCAGCTTCCTCATCTGTAAAATAGGGATTCAGTACTTGCTCTCCCTTCCCCTTAGACTGTGAGCCCCATGGGGCACAGGGCATATGTCCAATCTGATTATCATACTGTATCTACCCTAATGCTTCATAATCAATCAATCACTCATATTTATTGAGTGCTTACTATGTGCTAGGCTCTTGGGAGAGTACAATATAATAGAGTTGGTAGGGATATTCCCTGCCCACAAGGAATTTACAGCCTAGAGGGTTAGACAAACATTAAAATAAGTCAGATATGTACATAAGCCCTGTGGGGCTGAGGGTGGGATGAACAAAGGGTACAAGTCCAAGTGCAAGGGTGACGCAGAAGGGAGAGGGAGCAGGGAAAATAAAGGCTTAGTCGGGGTAGGTTTCTTGGAGGAATACAGTGCCAAGCACATATTAAAATGTCATAATTATCATTATTGTATCTTGTTTGGCCTGTATGACTGCTAAAGATGAGATGAATAAGTGTGGTTGGTGTTTGAGTCTAAAAACTCTAGAAAAACATTGCACAGACTCCTGCCTGACCCAATCAAATCTGTCTTTGCACCATCCCTGGGCTGTCGTGGCTAGACCAGGGCCCTAAGATTGCTGAATGGTCCCAGACCAGGGACTAGAAGTAAGCCAGGACTTTTCTTCTGGGGACTGTACCACTCCTGAGGATGCCCTGTCTAAAATAGAAGGATCAGAAGGGGCTTTAGAAAGTAGTCCTAGACCATCCTGAGCCCAGAATGTCTTGACTTTGGCCTGGCCCATGTCCTGAAAGCACAGGTCCAACACAATATCAATCTGACCCAAGCTTATACAAGATACTTGCTTCTGGGATAGCTTCAACTTGACAGACAATATAATGATCAGGGAAAGATGTGAAAAGTCATCTTCATCAGTCAGTGTCAATCACAACGGTTCATTCTGTTCTGACATAATGCATGTTTGGCTAGAAGGCGAGTGCAAAATTAGGGAACATTCTTCCATCAACACTCACCTGCCTGTATAAAATGTAACATAGTGTCAGAAGAAGTGGTTGCGCGCATGCTATAAGACATTGGATGAGTTGAGTACTAAACTTGAGTTATCCTCAACACAGGTTTGTCAAGAAAACAACTCCTGTGTTACAGAACTGATTGCATTTATTGCATTGTTATTAAGTGCAGAGAACTTCAGGAACATTTACAAGAAGTGTAAGATGAGATCCCTGCTCTTGGGAAGCATACAATATAATGGACAGAGGGACTGTCTCCGTATGTTGCTGATTTGTATTTCCCAAGCACTTAGCACAGTGCTCTGCATACAGTAAGTGCTCAATAAATATGATTGAATGAATGAACGAATGAATGAAGTAGCCATAAATCAAGGAAATATAGTTAAAAAGGGTGAGAATTAGCTATCATAAACAAAAGTGAATAGGCAATTCAATAAATTAGTGGCTATGTGCATGGCAATGCTGAGATGACTGAGGAGATGGCATGACCAGAAAGGTGTAAGGATTATTCATGTATCATCTCTTGGAGGAGTTGGAATTGTAGAAGGACTTTAAAGAAGGGAGTGTCATGCTTTGGTAATCTGAAATGAGAGGGCATTCCAGGTGGTGCACAAGCAGTTGGTAGATATAATCAATAAAGTGGCATCATCAAAATGGTTATTGAAAGGTTATATATAGGACAGTACATAGTGCATAGTACAGTGCTTGGCAGATAGCAAGTGCTTAACAAGTACCCTAATGATTAACTATTATTATTCTTATCCTCAAACTCAGTGGGTAATGTTAATTCAAAAAGTAAATAATGACTGTGGTATTTATTAAGTGCTTACTATGTGCCAAGTACTCTACTAAGGGCTGGGGTAGATATAGTATAAACAGATCAGACCCAATCCCTAGCCCACAAGAGGCACACAGTCTAAGTAGGAGGGAGAACAGGAATTGACTCCCCAGATGAGGAAATTGAGGCACAGAGAGAGGTTAAGTGACTTGCTCAAGGCCACATCACAGGCAAGTTGCAGACCCGGGATTAGAACTCAGGTCCTCTCATTCCTGGTGCCATACTCTTCCCAATTTATACATACATATAATGCTACAAATAATGCTTTCTTAGCCTTTGAAAAATTAGAATGCATATTTGAATTTATAGGAAGCTTATTTTCCAGAATAAAAAAATTCAGTGACATTTTGTAGTTTCTACCTCATTGTAATAAAAGTTAAGTACTGAGCAGATTTGCTGTCTCCTACAAGTTTTAATTGGCCAGTGGTTTCCCTCTCGAGCATTTGTGATCATTTCTTGAAAATGTCTGTGGCTGTTTCCATTCGAGCAAAATCAATTTTTTCAAGCTAGAAGGCCAGATTTCATCCATTAATCAAATATTTTAGAGGATTTTTTGGCCTCTGTCTTTAAGGCAGATGCTCACTCAGGTGTTTACCAGTTCAAACTTTTCAGGGGAGATAACTGGTGAGAGTCTAGATTTCAGAACACTGGTTAGTTTGGGAACTGGCCTCCTAAATGAGGCAGGACCTCACAGCTCAAAGCAAGTCTAATGTGTTGCTTATGTTGTTGTAGAGTGCTACTAGTAAAGGAAGCAGCATGGCTCAGTGGAAAGAGCCGGGCTTTGGAGTCAGAGGTCATGGGTTCAAATCCCGGCTCCACCGCTTGTCAGCTGTGTGATTTTGGGCAAGTCACTTCACTTCTCTGGGCGTCAGTTACCTCATCCGTAAAATGAGGATTAAGATTGTGAGCCTCACATGGGACAACCTGATCACCTTGTATCCTTCCCAGCGCTTAGAACAGTGCTTTGCACATAGTGAGCGCTTAACAAATACCAAAATCATTATTATTATTACCATAAAACTATGACAGAGGAAACAGTTTTCTGGATTTTCTGGATTCATTCATTCATTCAGTCGTATTTATTGAGCGCTTACCGTGTGCAGAGCACTGTACTAAGCGCTTGGGAAGTACAGCTTGGCAGCATATAGAGATGGTCCCTACCCAACAACGGGCTCACAGTCTAGAAGGGGGAGACAGACAACAAAACAAAACATGTATTACCTGCAGTGAGCATTAAAGGTTTAAATCTGTGCTGTTACTGAATACTTGATTTGGAGTCTTACATTCTGTTGATGATCTAAGTGCTTCTGTGAACCTTCAAAATGTTTTTTGTTTGATTTGGTTTTTTTTGCAAGTGCCATCTTTAGACCTTATGTCTCCTAGCTCAAAATTAGTTTCTCATTAAACTCTTCCTGTTGATTTACTTTTTCCCAATCCTGGCTAGGCTGTAGGATGGGCTATTCATGAGTTAAAAACCAGCTTGGCTCCTACAAATCTGGAGACAGCTTCAGTTATCAGAGTTATGTGTTTCCCCTCAATAGATTGCCAGTTCTACTGTTGGTGCCAGGCCCTGCCTTATCCCTTAACCATCAGCACTGCATATTGGAATGTTCTCTGTTTGGATTTTTACTCCTACTATAAACAAAGATTAGAACAAAAAATCTCAGCCACAGGGCCCAAACAGTGCTAAACTGCTGCTGGACAAATCATAGTTACATATTGTAGGAAGTGGTGTGCTGTTTAAGAGGTAAAAATGACAACAACTTCAAATAGAAAGGACCCTGATATGGCAAGATTTGAAACTTGCCTACTGTTCAGTTACTGAAAAAGGTATTTTTTCTCTACAACGTTAAAAATCAAATTGTCCTCAAAATGGGCAGAACCCCCATAGGATTGAAGACTTATTTTGGATAAGCCTCAGAATATAGAAAGTCTATACGCATCCTGTGTGCATTTAAAGATCGTTCTTTCCCATGCTGATGATGTATTTACAACTTGCAAGACCTATCACTGTTTTCAAATCTGCCTCTTGGCATCCTGATCTTCCCTAAGCCTCTTGTCCATCCTCTCCAGATAACTATAGGCCAAGGTGATCTGTTTGCTGCAGTTTTTGCCCCACATTTCATTGCTGTACCATGATATTTTATTTGAGACTGTACTTTACTCGGTCTTCAAAACATTTGTTCTCTGAAAGGTGGCTAATCAGTTAGGTAGTTTCTTCAGGTTGGCGATGGGCTCAAAACTCTAAAAGCTTCAAGGCGGCTCTTGATTCACTTTCAATTTTAGATGAATGGGCAGATGACTTCTTTCAGATTGTATCCAATCAGTTGCTCTTAAGGGTGCACGATATTATTATGGAACCTGGATCTTGCATTATAGTAGCCAAGTGTCTGGTTTTATACCACACAGTACAGTTTGTACATAGTAGCCACTCAATAAGTACCACTGATTGGTACACAGAGCTTAAGTGACTTGCCCAAGGCCACACAGCAGGCCAGTGGCAGAGCTGGTACTAGAACCCAGATCTTCTGTCTCCTAGTCCCAAGGAGACATTAGGCTGTGGTACTGATTTGACACCAGACACTTTTGTGTCCGGTATTTTTATTTCAGGCACCTAGCCTCCCTCTGCCAAGTCCCATGACTTCAAATCACACTAATGCTCACAGGGACCTGGGAGGGAAATTCAGTGGAGAAGATCAGTGGACTCAGACAAATTAATGAAAAATGTTCCAGATGGCCACCCTGATACCCATGCCCGTTGTGAATGAATGTAAACTGATGGAGTGAAATAAGTCTCTAATATAGGATTTGGTTGTTTCTTTTATTGACCTATCTTTCCTGGATGAAACCCTTTAAATATAATAACTTTCACCCTAAATGTGATCTAGAGGCTTATGTTCGTGCTAAAAAATGATCCATTAGTGACACAATGGCATCTGTAGCATATTGATATAGGTGCTATTGATTTATAGTATGCATATCATCATCCTAGTGGAAAATAAAAGGCATGCATACATCATCTCCAAATTTCAGAAGCATTAAAAGATTGGAGGCATATTTAGATGAACACTGTTTCAGTGAAGGCACTGGATTCCCTCCTGAAGTCAAGATCTGACTCCAAGAGAGGGAATTGGGCATTTGTGTGGAAATTCCCAGATCAGCCTGCATTGTGAGGGCCATGAAAGGGTTTCATCCCTGCTCTTTCCCTCATCTGAGCTCATTGATATTCAGAATTCCACCTCCAGGAATCCTACCCCCAACAGTGGTCTCTTCTTCCTCTTCCCAGAAGCTTCATTTAGTGACATCATAGAAATTTGCCTAGCTTCTTAGGTAGAATAAACAGACTCAACTATTTTCTCCTTTCACTATGTTGCCTTGTAAAAAATACACAATTTTTTTTAAGAAAAACTCCCTCAGCCATTAGATTTCAATTAACCCTCAGACCAACTGATGGTACTTGCATAAATTGTCTGTTTTATTAAAGAAATGATGATTACTATGGAAGATATGCCTTTCCATCTCAGAAACCCTGTTTTTCCATTTTTAAAGCACCAAAAAAAAAACCCTGAAATGCCGGGAAAGGTACTTTCATTATCTTGGGCTTTAAATAGTGAGTGTGTGTTTAGAGCAGGGAACTGAGGAATTCTTATCTTCTCAGTGTTTGTGAGATGAAAATGAAATTGCTTACTTATAAAATGTTTTGCTGTTTAAGAATGGAAGGGTCAAAAGTCACTTTAAATCTATGTTTAAATAGTAAATGACTTTTGCATCCTTATCGTTAATTGTCATTACCATCACAGTTATTAAGCACCAGAAAATGAGCGAAGTACTGTGCTTTTTTTTTCAAACAGCTTTTACCTACTTTTATACTTTCTACTAAAACTAAATTGGGCCATCTTGGGCAATCCACTTTACTCCCAAGGGTGTGTCCCTGAGACTGGAAAGCATCATAGAGTGGAAGAGAATAAATATGCTTGATTAACTATGTGTTGCCAATTACTGTCCTTGACTTTGGCAAGTTATACTGATTGTCAATGGCTTAATCTAAAACCAGAATTTTTTAAAAGTTTAAATTCCTCTATAGTAAGTACACTGTCTTTATTTTTGAATATGAAACCACCATGCACAACCAACTCCTGGAAGCAAACCTATATAAGTAATCATAATGTATGAGCCAGACTGTTGATAGAAATGTTATAACCCAAATGTGAGGCACTTTATCTTGTAGAAAGTAAGCTCTTTATGGAGTTGATTGAGAGAGCCTAATTTGGTGTACTTATTCTCTTTATCTCCGTCAATTTCTCTACCAGGCTTATCTACTTATTGTGATTTTATATTAGAATTAGTATTTTTATTGTTGATCTATGAGGAAGAGACCTGCTCATTTCATTGAAAACACTGGCTGCTTAAGGGCAAAAAGCCATGTAAACTACAGCCTTGCAACATTATGGTAACAACTCCAGGCCTCAGAAGAAGCTGCATCTGCAGAAATGGATTTGATCTGAATATAATTATCCAGGCATCTCCCATCATTCCAAGATCCTCAGCATTTTTCACTTGTTGAGGAACCTCCCTCCCAACACTGCCCCCTCCACCTCCCTTCCCTTTGAAGGGACTATGGATCTCCTGCAACTGGAGATGGAAGAAAAATGCACCTGGCTTTGTTGCAAACATAAATATTTAAATGATGAAAATTCCCTTAAATATTAATAGAACCTGCTAAGGACAGCTTAATCATTTTATTGAGAGACCCAGATTTTAAAGTTAAATGTCTCTGTTTAGGATTGAAGTCTAGGTAAACTGTCTTAAAAATAAAGTGTCTCACTATTGTAGTCATAAAATTTCCACTAACTTGGAGGTAATTATGCTTAAGCGAAATGTAGGGCCATGCTGAATGTTTGTTGTAAACACAGTAAAGGTGTTATTTTTTGATAGTACAATTCCTTTTTAAAGAAGTAAATCTATATTCTCTTTTGGTATGTTATGAACCAAGTTGTTGAAAGAAATAAAAATCAGTATGTTTGATCCTTGACTATCTTCCCCATCCCAAAGAAGAAAACTGTATATTCCAGGATAGAACATAATTGCATTTCAAAAATCCTCTTTGGTGGGGGTCTGTGTGAGGTTTCACCACTCCGTAGCTTGAATCATTGGTTTTTCAATGGCAATCCCTTATGTAATTCCCGATATCATCTTTCTAGATGAAGGATTTTGCCAGTGGCTTTCATAGCCACAATTCCCAGTTTAGGATATCTTAGTGTTGATTATACTCTTTGTAGGTAATCTAAGTCTAGACTAACTATATATCTGGCTGCTGAAACCAGGACTCAGAGAGGAAGACACAAAGAAGGAATGAACATCTCAACAGTCAATTTGGAAGTAACATCCCTAAAACATGGGGTAGAGATGGCTGCAGGAAACAACCACTAGAGACTATACAGTTCCTACAAGCTTTTGCAAGTTATTAGGGCCTACTCCTCCACATTTTCCATCCATGCATGAATGCTGCCAGATGGGAATCAGAATGGTGTGAAGGACCCAGACCTAGAACCCACCCCAAGGATTAACCTGGCAGGCTAGACAGTGCTTAACAAGTACCATAATTAATTAATTATTATTATTAGGCCCCCACATGCAGGCAGTCTTCATTAAAGATCTATGGAAAAAGCTCTCAGAGCCATAGTATTGAGATTCTCTTGTGAGTTTAGCCCTCTGCTAATTCCTCACTGTTTATTGCAGGCCTGACTTCTGCTTTTTATAGTAGCAATAGTATTTATTAAGTGCTTACTGAGTGCGGAGCCCTATTTCTCCTTTAGTGTGTTTCACTCAAGCATTCAATAAATACCATTGTCCTGTTCCACTTGTTGTCTTTTCTTATTCCTCTGCCTGGCAAGGATGCCTGCTACACCTGCAGTCTGCCCAGATCTTAGCCCACCTGAATGTCACGTTATTATTCCCATCACTGTAGACATCACCACTCTCCTCCCTAGCTCATATCTCTCTCATCCGACCCGCATATCCAATCTGTCACCAAATCCTGTCAGTTCTACCTTCACAATGTCACTAAACTTTGCCCTCTCTTTACTCACTGAACGTCAATCTCATCTCTCTCAGGACCCTCTAATGCCAACCTACTCACTGTATCTTGTTCTCGCCTATCTTGCTACTGACCCCTCACCCACTTCTTGCCTCCGGCCTGGAACTCCCTTCCCCTCCATATTTAACAGAATGTCATTCTCCCCACCTTCAAAGCCCTATTAAGAGTTAGTATTGAGAGTTCGTTTAAGCACTATTTTAGCTTTATAAGTAGAATGACAGATTGTGAAAATGTAAAGAAAAATGAAACTAAAGCAAGAGTAAATTTCATCCTCAGTCACTAGAAAAAATATGCTCATGTAGAGAACCTCAACTTGGCATCTGTTTCTTTGAGAAAGTGGTGGCAGAAGTGAGTGTGTTTGTTATCATCCACAGAGTGTGACTGAACACACTGTATTTCTTCAAAATAAGGACTGTGCAAAGTGGCTTAACCCCTGATTGTAGTTTTCCCTTTATGAAACATTTTGGAATAAGTAAAATAAAAACAAGATAACCATAAATCTGTTTCATGTTTTGTAGTACAGGTGGTCTCTGAAAAATATTTCCACTATAACACTGCAGTGTGATGCTATTATTTGTACTAATCATAAGAAATGTGTCACTTTGTCATTGCCTTTAATAATAATGATGGTATTTGTTAAGTGCTTACTGTGTGCCACGCACTGTTCTAAGTGCTGGGGTAGATACAAGGTAATCAGGTCGTCCCACATGGGCTCACAGTCTCAATCCCCATTTAACAACTGAGGTAACTGAGGCACAGAGAAGTTAAGTGACTTGCCCAAAGTCACACAGATGACAAGTGGTGGAGCCAGGATTAGAACCATGACCTTTGACTCCCAAGCCTGTGCTCCTGCAACTAAACCTCGGTGCTTTAAGAAACACCTGTATAAAAGTTAAGAACAGTTTATGATTCAAATTATCCCAAAATATTTTTGTTGTCACTTGTTGTGACTGATAATAATAATTACAATTGTATTTATTATTAAGTATTTACTATGTGTGAAGCACTGTACTAGTCGCTGGAGTAGATACAAGATAATCAGATCAGATAGGTAGTCTGTCTCACTTGAGGCTCACAGTCTAAGTAGGAGAGTGAACAGGTATTGAATCCCCATTTTACAGATGAAGAAAATGAAATCAAACATATATAAAGTTAAGTGACTTACCCAAGGTCACACAGCAGGCAAGTGGCAGATCTGGGACTAGAACCCATGTCCTCTGACTCCCAATCCCATACTCCTTCCATTAGCCTATGCTGCTTCTCTGATATGAAACTATGTTCATTTACACATTTCTCCAACGTACTAATTGGATAGACTTTATGGATAACTTTGGCTGAAAATTCTTGGAATTTGGCTTTTAAAATTGGCAAAGTTGTTGCATATTAGATGAGACATGTTTTCATCTGTTTGATGGTGAGTCATAATGCTTCTGTAAGAGCACTTTTACATACTGTCAAATAGTTTGAAACTGCACTTTAGATGCTGTGAGAAGAACATACTGTAGTGATTTTTCCCTTTTCCATTTGGAAAAGGAAACCAACTATGTTGAAAATCATTGAATATCCCATAAAAATCAAAAGTCAAAATTGAATTCCAAAGATAAATGGAAATCAAGTTAAGGACTTTTATGAGTTATTTATTATCTAATCAATGCATTTTCTTATCACCCAAGCATAACAGTCTAAAGTATTATAGGGAAACTAGGGAATGGAATAGTTAAATAACTTGTTTAAGATCACAGAGCAATTCAGTCAGTAGTTTTGAAATCACCAGTGATAAAATCATGAAATTGGATGGGATCTTAGGAGATCAGCTTTTCCAGCTTCCTGTTTCCATCTCCATCTATGTCATTTAGTAACCTACTTTCCGTAATGGTTATTTTACAATCTTCTTTGGTTCAATTTTCTACCTCTAAACCATCCTGACTAAAACTCTTTCCAGTTTTGCATTTATCCATTAAAATGGAGACCCTAGTCTTTGTTGACTCATTTCTTTCTGCAGAGGTACTACAGTACCTCTCAAATATTTCTCTTCATGTAGTCCTGTGGAAGAAAGAGAATTTGAAACGGTCTCTGCTCTTAACTTACATTTTCAAGTAGCATTCCAAATCTCTGTTTTTTCTACCATTTCTTGGACTTGTATTTTAACTACCACAAGTGTTTTTATAAAGCAACCTTTTATACCACTTATGCATTATCTGAGCATATGAAAAGATGTAATTTTTAGAATGTTAGAAACCCTTCAGACCCTTTTTCAGATGCAAAAATGTTTCCTTTTGGAAACCTTCAAACCTACCACTGAATCATCTGTCAAGGAGAATAGCAAGAAGCTTCTTCATCTGCAAGCCTCCTGAAAGGAAACTGATGATTTTTAAGATCTTGAACCATCATCAGGCCCATACCCAGAAACTGAAGAAAAGTAAAACAACAGAAATATAGGGTAGAGAAAGACTTGGTAGGCATACAGAAGCAACGAAGAGCTAGGGATAGTTAATCAAACATTGAATGGTATAGCACCATTATTAAAAATGCCAGCAGGCTAGTGGGAGGATGAAGAAGCACACAAGCAACTTCATGACCACTTTGAAGCAGCTCCAAGAGAATAAGAAACTCCATCTGCCTCTGTCAAATGACCAAGGATTGTAGGTCTCCTCTTGACACTCTCCACTAGGCAGACTTTAAGACACCAGGACTGGTTTGCTAATAATAATAACTGTGATATTTTTTCAATTCAGTGTTTACTATATACCAAGAACAGTACTAAGCATTGGGATTGATACAGGATAATCAGGTCCCATGTGGGGCTCACAGTCTAAGTAGGAGGGAGAAGAGGTACTGAATCCCCATTTTGCAGATGAGGGAACTGAGACACGTAGAAGTTAAGTGACTTGCCCAAGGTCTCCTAGCAGGCAAGTAGCAGAGTCAAGATTAGAACCCGGATCCTCTGACTCCCATGCTCTTTCTGCTAGGCTGTGCTGCTAAGAATGACTCTGAGACCTATTTGCAGCACGGCAAGTAGTGAACCATCAGTGCTTTTCAGATTCTCACGACAATGACAATGTGACATAGCTGTTAATGGTTGGGTGGCAGATGCAGAAGCTGGACAGGTATGCAGCAATCAGAAATGAGGTAACTGTATGGGAACAGAGGCTTCAGAAAGATTGTGACACTAAGGAGGAAGAATGAAAACATCATCAGGCACTGGGAATACACAGACAACAGTATAGCAAGGTGCAATTTTGACATGCATGCAAAATTAGATTTCCCAGTTTAGTACTCAACCCCAACACCTCATTTCTTCTCCTTGGGCTAGGAAGTAATGAAGTGGCTAGCAGAAGGAATAAGGGGTTGGAGCTGAGCACTAATCTGGGAAATCTAGCTGGAAGGTGGGGTGATAACAAAATACGTGTTTTGGTAAAGTGAATAGCCTAAAAGTCTTGGAAGACTTGTAAATTTTCAGGAACAGTGTATGGTTGATCTATTTAACAGAATATTTTGTGGCCCAGCTCTAATAATAATAATGATGGTATTTGTTAAACGCTTACTGTGTGCAAAGCACTGTTCTAAGCTCTAAGGAACCCCAATCCTAGAAGCCCCTCACATTCAAAATTTAAAGAAAATTGGCCGCAGTTGGCCTATCTGCTTAGCCTCATGCCATTCTAATAGATGCTTTCCATTCTCTTGCTCCTCAGCAGATAAATACACACACATACACACCCACAAATCAAGGGTAAAGGGATGACCTAGATTTTGACTTGCTTTAGGAGAAAAGGATATTGAAAGCAAAGAGATTCTAAGGAGGAGCCCAGGGTAGATTAATAATACTTGTGATCCCAAAACTAATACAGTTAATATTAAATTTCCTAGATGTTTTGACCCTTCTTCCCCAAACACAAATCTTGTTTGTTCTGTTCCTTAGATGTTGTGAGCAGTACTAAATCTGTGAGAGAAGTGAAATGGGCTATTCAGCAGATTACCCTGGAAGAGTAACTGAAGACTTTCAAGGTCTCCAGTGCTTTGGACTTTGATGTCAACCTCAGATCAGTTCTCATCACAGGATAGGAAAGACTGGGCAGGACATGAGAGTAGGGGTATTGGGGTGGGGAAGATAGGATTGCAATACTTCAAGAAGCTATCCTCATCCTTTGTAAGAGGACAAGAAAAACATTCTTCAAGAATATAGAAGTTATCAATATTTTACATGCAGTTTATTCCTGAATAGCTTCCCTCACGCAAAGTAGAAAGCTTGAGAATACAAGCTCAGAAGAAATATAGCCAAAATGTCACTCTGACAGGAAAGAGGAAGTGTTATTTTTGAAGATAGCTTCTAGTCATCCACACTTGTTTCATGGAGGGCTTGGCTGGGGTTCAGTGCTCTCTTTGGTCTTATTTGAATGGTATTTTATCAGACAGACAAAATAATATTAAACTATTAATATCGTTCTGCTAAAGCAGATTAGAATAAAGATTTAATGTTCTACTTTCAGTGAAGGGCTTGATGCCCACCAAGCAGTACTGTAATAAAATGGAAACAAATGAGGCAGCTCAAAGTTATGACTCTCCATGGTTTTTAGGTCTCTCATACATTTTTATAAAACATATATCAGAACTTCTGAATTGTTAAATTGGGTTATTTTTTTATGAAATTGTGTTCAAATACAGACGAGAGAATAAAACTCCATGTACTGTTAGGTTTACAGTGTTCAAGAGCACCTCTCTGCTAGGTAATGACCTCCTCACTTCTAGTAAGTCCTGTGTTGTGTGGTCAGTGGTTTACAAGCAAGTCAGGGTCCTCAGTCAATACCCATGAGCACAAAATTCCAGCCCCAGCTTGCTTGTTTAAGGGCCCACCCTTTGTTCTTGAGGAAATTATGGAGTGGATTGTTGCCTCAGTTTTCTTGTCTGTGAAAGGGGAATGGGACATTTGTCACTTTATGGCTTCGCCATGTTCTTAAAGGAGGAAAATGAGTATTTCCTGCAAAATGAAGTTTACAGAGTCCGTAGAAAAGAAGTGTGGGCAAATAACATGACCATGTATTCAGCGTATTTGTTGGATCCATTGTAGTTAACAGAGATGAGTTTTATTAAAAAGTAAGCTTTTTTGTCTGTTAGGAGAGACCCTGATAGGCTTTCAGAAGTGAAACTATGTAGCCAAATCTTTCTGGAAATTTCTAGTTATCAGTTGCTGGTAAATGACATTTAATTTGACATCATTCAAAGCAGATCATGGTAAAGCTATCTTTAAAAGACTCTGTCCATTGATGGTAATGTTTTTTAGGAAATTAATCACAAACGGTTTCCCTCATTCCTCCAGCACCAAGATGATAGCTTACCTTAGTTGAAAGTGGAAATACGATCACCAAGGCCCATGAAACCAGGAACTCTTTCATTGTTCTTACCTCAAGTAGGATACTGGCTGTCTTTGCACCAATTTAAAAGTTTCTTGGTCTTCTATTTTGCTCTACTCTTATCGTCCTCTAAAACCAAAAAAGAGTTGTCTACAGAAGTGGGTCACGGGCCGCTGGTATCATCTGTGGGGAGGGGACTGGTTGTGGTGTTGTGAGTACGGTAAAGTTTACAGTGTTCAACTTTACTAGGTTCACTTTGCATCAGAGTAAAATCCTTAAAACACATTAGGCTTCCAGTGCAGAAGTGGAAAGATTCAAAGCAGGAAGCCTGTTAAGGTCTTTAGGGAAATCTTGAGTGCTTTGGGAGTGATTTATTTTCTGAAGGTTTAAGCTAGATCAGCTCCAGAGAAGATGGAAAACTATCCATTCCAGGATTGACCGTTTTTTTTTTTTCTCAACATATAGTCTCCCCAAAAAGGCTTGTAGAAACAAGTATATACCAACTATGATGTTTCATGTAGAAGACAGCTACTGCAATCTTGATACATTTCTTTGCAAGCTGCATGGCGCACATCTAAATCTACAAGATGAAAAAATATAATGATGTGACCGATCACATATTATACTTCCATTTTGGTGACAGTTGAGGATGTAAATCTAACCAAGCATACTAATGCATTTTGTGTCCAAGAGTGTGATGGCAGTGATAGACTCAGCCTATTAGCACAGAATGACATATGCTACAGTCACCCTCAAGCGCTCTTTAGTAATTAATGGTGCTTAACAAACATTCCTGTCCCCACTTTACAGATATGAGTATGGCAATAGAGAGACTTTTCTTAAAGTGCAACTGCCCAGGTCTGAGAGAGACTTGAAGTTTGTTGTCCAATAGACTACGCTTCTCTCTCTCAGATCCAAATTGAGTGCATAGTCAATACCTGTTCTCCCTCTTTCTTAGACTGTGAGGCCCATGTGGGACAAGGGACTGTGTCCAACCTGATTAACTCGCATCTCTCTAAGGGCTTAGAACAATGTTTGGCACACAATAAGTGTTTTAACAAAACAATAAGTGTTTTAACAAATGTAATAATAATAGTAATAATAGTCTCTGTTTAAGGATTCTATTAAGGACTGTATAAGTCTCTACCCAAGACACTAAACTGTCCAGAGACTTCCTTTGATAAAATTATTTAAAGATAAGGTTTCAGATCTTTTTTGATGAATGTTAAGATGGAATGGAAAGGAAAAATAAAAAGTGTGACAAGTTTTAATCCTTTGTCATTGGAGGTGTTTTGAACATTTGCAACACCACTGAAAGCTGCTCTCTCCCCTTCTCCCCTTATTACCAAAATGATCCCCTTCTAGGCTGTGAGCCCTGTTGGATAGGGACCATCTCTATATGTTGCCAACTTGTAATTCCCAAGCACTTAGTACAGTGCTCTGCACACAGTAAGCGCTCAGTAAATATGATTGAATGAATGAATGAATAATCAGGACTTTAGTGATAAAGAGTTGACCTTTGTATTTGAAGACAGTATTACTCACTCTGAATTTTGCTCATGTGGGCAGGCTGGATGTATAGCTGACAGTTCCTTCCACATTGGGCAAACAGAAAGACAGTTCCATTCTTTTATTAATGTGTTTGCTTTTTGTAGTGCCTGATACTATTTTCTATTTTGCCTTAGTCTCATTGTCTTCTCAAAGCTTCTATTCAAAAGGAGCCACTCCTTTCTTGACTGCAGCATGTCATGCTCTTCTGTCTGCTATTCATTAGCCATATATTACATGAATTTATGCTACATCCATTTTGGTCCCCCAGAAATACATCTGTTGAAAAATAAGGACTATTAGAAAACTGAATACATACTCTACTATATTTTTCCGAGTGCTTAGTACAGTGCTTTGCACACAATAATCCTCAATAAAGATCACTGATTGAGTTTGCATTATGTATTTTCTAGGCTGTGAAGCAACTGATATTTGCGATACTTGAGCTTTTAGAACATAAAATAGAACCATTTTGTAGCACTTGGGTATTAAAGAAATCATTTAATTGCAATAAGTAGTATCTTTCTTTAATATTCTTAGTGTGTACACGGTCATAAACAGTCACTCATTAATTTTGTTTCCCATGTAACTGGCATGTGAAACTCATTCTAGTTAATGGTTCTCTTACACATTTACATAGTCATGTGTGGCAACACGTTTAATCAGCTATACATTACTAATAAATTATTTGCAAAATGATTAACTACTTAATACATTATTATTTAATTGAACAAAATGAAACTAAATTGAAGAATCCAGGTATTTTTGTGAATTTCTCCCAGATACAATGTTAGTGGGTGGGGTCAATGCTCCAAATTTAGGAGTGAGGAAAAGGCAGGAAAAGGAGAGATAGAGAAAGAGCATGGAAACAACAGATACATACACAGGCGTCTTCACCTCCACACACCCGCTCCCTCTCATGTATGCACACAGCTCTCTCAGGCATGCACACACCTCTCTCATGCACACCATACACAAGCACACACATAGTTGACCTTCCCCATGGAAGCGAGCTACAACAACAGAAAGAGAGCCACACATACAATCAAGTGAGATCCTCCCTGTTCTCTGTCACCAGCCTAGCTGCCACTACCAGCACCACCGCTTTTAGGAGGCTACTGTCTGGATTATCAGCATGGAGGCATTGCAGAGTGAACTCTTGGAACCCCAAAAAGCAGTTCTTTCTCAGTGGCAGCCGCAGTGATAGCAGAAGCAGGCTTTCTTCCTGGAGCCAGGAGTTGGGCTGCCAGCAGAAACAGGGAGAGGATAAAGTAGAATCCACTGAGCCCTTACTGAGTGCAAAACATTGTACGAGGAGCTTGGGGGAATACAATAGAACGGAGCTTGCAATAAAACGGGAGCTACTTAATGATTAATAATTGTGGTATTTGTTATGGTATTTATTTAATAATTGTGGTATTTAATAATAGTGATAATAATAGTGGTATTTTGTTAAGCGTGTACTAGGTGCAAAGCATTGTTCTAAGCGCTGGGGGGGGGGTACAAGGTGATCAGGTTGTCCCACGTGGGGCTCACAATCTTAATTTGTGCTATGTGTTAGGCACGGTACTAAGCCTGGGGTGGATACAAACCGATCAGATTGGAAACAATCCCTGTCCCACACGGGGCTCACAGTCTCAATCCCCATTCGACAGATGAGGTAACCGAGGCTCAGAGAAGTGAAGTGACTTACCCAAAGTCACACAGCAGACAAGTGGTGGAGTCAGGATTAGAAACCATGACCTTCTGATTCCCAGGCCCATGATCTATCCACTGTGTCACACTGCTTCTCCTTGCTAGCAGTTTGGCTTTCTTATTGACCACTAATAAGCCGATCAACCAATATTTGATTTTGTCCTTTTCCTCCTGCTTCCCCTTCAGCCAGCTGTTCCACAAGAGTGACAGGTAATTTCCCAAGGGATCACATGTGGCCCCTAAGCCATCAGCTTGGCAAGTTGATCATATGTGAAACTTCAGATATCTCTTGTATTCCATCGGAAAAGTAGCAAAATGAAGAAAAAAATGCATACCAGCTAGCACTGTTTTTAGCACATGATTATTTTATTGGGGTATTCATTAATTAATCCTGAAATAAGATCCTGTGTGACATTCAAAGTTGTGTTGAGTTGCACAGAGTTTAAATATTTTAGCTTTACAACTCTGTTATGCTGGCAGCAAACAATAGTGTCTCAGTGAAGTCAGCATATGAACGCTGCTTGTGATGACATCTGGAAGGCTTGTTTTATCTATAAGCACAGTTGTAGACAAATGAAAGGAGACAGATGTAAGACTGGTGTGGCATCTTTGCCTCAAGCTCTCTCTGCCTGTACATTTTCCAGTGTGTCAAAAGCAGGGAGTTTTTTGGGGGGTGGAATAAAAACATTCTGTCACATCCTTACACCAACTACTGTGCTGCTTTCTGTGAGCTCTGAGGTGTAAAACGGCAGTTACTGTTTGAAATTTAACAGGAGGCTGAGTTTGAAACTGTAGGTAGCTGCCAGACTGTTTGGGGAACAGGTCATCGGTCAAAAAGAGGTAGGGGTGCTCTGGATGGGGGGAATTTTTAAGTCGACTCTTATTGGAAAGAAATGTAAGGAAAAGCAATCATATTTCAGTAATTCTTTTTACTGCCCTCATAATCAATTATTATTTGCTGAATTCTTACTTGTGGGTATAACAATGAACAAAGTGCTACTATTCTACTCAGAGAATTTGTGAAGGAGAGGGGGAAATTCAGAGTCTGTAGAAATCTAAGAGACCTCTTCTTAAGGTCACTTTTCCTTTATGAAATGCAAGTCAGTAACAGCCTTAACCTTCTTAATTTGAATTCCTTTTTTGAGAAGGAAAATTTTGAAGAAGTGTGCGTATATATGTGTGTGTGTGTTTGTGTGTGTGTGTCTACATAGTGGAAATGAGAGGAGGTATAGACAGAAGGTTGTGTATCACTTGACTGAATTGTCAACCTCCAAACTGATACGATGTCAAGAATAAAATTTGCTCCACCTGCAAGTCCGTGAATTGCATGGAATTCAAATGCAGGTCCCTTGAGAGTCATGGCTCCTCTATTTGCAGACTTCCATGGTATATGCCATTTAACCTGTCATTAATTATTTGTAAATGCATTTCCATGCAATTTTGGCTGTCCCATAAGTACATAGTGGAGATGGGTGGACACTGGGGGGTTGGGGCGAGGTTGCTGAGGAGAGAAAGAGAGAGACAGAGAGAGAGAGAGAGAGAGAGGAAGAGTACACACACATGAGCAGAATAGGAGAGCAGAAGAGAAGGAATGCAAGGAGACCACTGAATGTCCATTTTTTGAGAGGAAGGAAATTATGGAGCTAATAATAATAATAATAAAATGATAATTGCTAAGTGCCACTATGTGCCACGCTCTATGCCAAGAACTGGGTTAGACACAAAGATAAGCTGATCAGATGCAGTCCATGTTTCACTTGGGGCTCACAGTCTAAATAGGATGGAGAATGGGTCCAGACTCCCCGTTTTACAGATGAGAAAACTAAGGCACAGACAAGTGAAGTGACTTGCCCAAGGTCACACACAAAAGAAAGGGGCAGAGCCAGGATTAGAACCCAGGTCCTCTGAGTCCCAGGCTCATGCTCTTTCCATAGGGAAGCAGCGTGACGTAGTGGATAGAGCATGGGCCTGGGAATCAGAAAGTCATGGGTTCTAATCCTGGTTCTGCCACTTGTCTGCTGTGTGGCCTTGGGCAAGTCACTTCACTTCTCTGTGCCTCAGTTACTTCATCTGTAAAATGGGGATTAAGACTGTGAGCCCCATGTGGGACAGAGACTGGGTCCAACTGGATTTCTGTGTACCCACCCCAGCACTTAGTACAGTGCCTGGCACATAGTAAGAGCTTAACAAATACCACAGTTATTATTTTTGGGCCACACCGGTTCTCATGTTAGGGGGAAGAAGTGCTTCTCAATTTTGCACATTTGTACAATACGTCAGACTATCGTCCACCACAGCTGGCTGAACTAACCCCACCCACTCCCACTATTGGTTTCAGTAAGTTGACATCTTCTCTGGAGGAGTCAGTGACAAAAGGCGATTAAGGGCCCTTTTTTTTTTTAGCAACAGAGAAGCATTATGTTATTAACCTGGGAAATGTCCAGTGGTCCATTTCTGGTTGCGACCCCACTGCACTACCATCAGTCTATTCAGAGTGCTTTGTATTCCAAGCCCAAGGGCCCCAGGTAAGTGCTTTTGTGGATACAAAATGGCAATTTTTTGTATTACATGCTGTTAGCATGAGGCAGAGGAAATGCACATGTAATCGCAGATGTACAGCAAATAGCCATTTGTACCTGCAAGGAGTAAATGGGTTCACTCAGATGAATGGGTTGTGTCTTTAATAACACTCAAGTGAGATGATAGGCTGGCACTGATGTACCTGGTACGCCAGAGATCTAAGGCCTCTGTACCTTTGCATGACTTTTCACTTAAAAACTACAGTTTGTGGTTCAGTGAGTCCATCACTCTATTTGTATTCTTCTGCTTGTGAGACCCTAGACCGCTCCTGAGAGTCTCGGTGTCTAAAATTTTAATGTTGTAAAGCTGACCCCTCGGTAATGCTCCTTTATTGGAAAGCACATTAGCCTTAACTCAAAGAATGTCGTGTACCAGCTAGCAGAAATTATTTTACCTTCTTCTTCAGAGCATGTTTTTTGGTATGTTTTGCAAATGTGGAAATCAGAGGTAGCAAAGTCTATAAATTGGCAGTAGGACTTAAAGACTTCTGACACTACTAAAATTTCA
Organism: Tachyglossus aculeatus; assembly: GCF_015852505.1. NCBI lineage: Eukaryota > Metazoa > Chordata > Mammalia > Monotremata > Tachyglossidae > Tachyglossus > Tachyglossus aculeatus. The sequence continues at coordinate 26,754,650 of NC_052098.1, read as the reverse complement.
TGTCTCATCACCCTCGTGCTTCTTTAATGAATGGATGATGGAGGAGACTGACTGAGAAGACTGCATTTTCTACTGTCTGTTACGCTCAACACGAACTTACTATTGAACCTGAACCTCTTAAAGCCTAGCCTGCCATTTCTTCCTATGTCATTGTGAGAGGGTTTTTTTTCCTTCCTTGTTTGTATTGCCAAAGAGGAATACATTGTTGCATTGTTTTGTATTTTATAAACAGTCCTGGAGTCAAATGGCTTACTATACTAGCAAGCAGGGATATGATTTCTAAAATGACTTTGATTTGCTTACAAACTGAATTATTCTGCTAAAATTGCTACATTGTAATTTACCCATCTTTAGCTAATTGAAAATATATTTTATGGTAGGATCACCTGTATTATTATCTCTGTCCAAGATTGAAACTGTTCTTTTTGGCAAAATTTAATGTTTTATTTATTTACTTTGATTGTGAATTCTTTTCGTTGCTGTCAACAGTAGTTGTCCTTTTGGAGGTTAAGCTTGTTGAACCAATATTAATAGCTGGCCCTTGATTGATTGATATTGCTTATAGAGCACCAACTGTGTGCTGAGCACTGTACTAAGAGCTTGGAGGAGTACAGTACAATATATACTTGTCATTTTCAGAACTGTTCACAGAGGGATAATAATACTTATCATCATCATAGTGATGATGATGATGATGATGGCATTTATTAAGCACTTACTATGTGCAAAGTACTGTTCTAAGCGCTGGGGAGGTTACGAGGTGATCAGGTTGTCTCAGGCGGGGCTCACAGTCTTAATCCCCATTTTACAGATGAGGTAACTGAGGCTCAGAGAAGTTAAGTGACTTGCCCAAAGTCACACAGCTGCCAATTGGCGGAGTTGGGATTTGAACCCATGACCTCTGACTCCAAAGCCTGGGCTCTTTCCACTGAGCCACGCTGCTTCCCCTTCATGGTATTGACTCAGAGTAAGTGCCTAACATATACCACACAGCAGGCAAATTGCAGAGTTGGGATTCGAACCCAAGTCCTCTGACTCCCAGGCATGTGCTCTTTCCACTAGGTCACCTTGCTTCTGCTTGCACATTCCAGAACAAATAGTCCTCCACTAGACTGTAAGCTGGTTATTGGCAGGGAATATTTCTGCTGTGTAGCTATACTGTACTCCCCCAAGCATGTAGTACACTGCTCTTCACACAGGAAGTATTCAATACATGCAATTGATTGATTGGTGCAGATTCTATCAGTCAGAGCTTGGTAAGGAAAGGTAAGGTAAGGAAGTTAGGTGATTTAGTAATAATAAGAAATAATAACACTAGATGTAATTGTAATAATAAGGATAATGATAATGGCTATTTCCGATTTACATACTTCATTTCTTTCGACACGAAGCTCTTCCTGAAGCTGGATGGACGGAAGATGTAGATTGTGTAGACCAAAAGCAGCTTCCCTAACTATGCGATGTAGTATCAGTTCCAAAATACTACTGAGCATTAGAAATTCACCAGCCCATTAAAATCAAGATTTGTAGAATAATTATTGCATTTCTATCCTGAAATAAACTTCAAGCAAACGGCCAGATCAGACTTTGCCCTGAAATTGTGCATATCAAAAGGCTTTCCTGTTTGTTTGTTTTTTAATTCAGTGCTTGTATAATAACAATAGTTCACTTAAAATCCCATATAGGAAAATAGGAGGCCGCCTCTTGGAAGTTTGAAAATATTTCCCACCTGCTATAATAGTACAATCTTTCAAAGCAATGCAGAATTGCACGGATCCATTCATCTCCTCCTTCCCTTTCCATTACAGTTCAATTTGGGTGTACTTTTCAGTCCTGTATTTGCTTGTCTAGAACAATCACAAATATGGTTTTTTTCTTTCTGATATTATTAGTCTCCTCTATGAAAGGAGCAATTGATTCAGTGGAATAAATAATAATTATAATTATAATAACACAACTAGTATTTCATTTTGATCACCCGCAAGTATTAACTGCGATTGCTCAGTGGATCTCCTGGACAGTACACTGGTATCTGCACAGCTAATCTAGGTTAATCTCACCCTTATTGAGTTTATAAAAGCCAGAGCGATGCGTGATGCGTATTTATTACATCTAATTCTTTTTGTCTTATAATTTTCCTTTAGCAGTGCTTGTAAACTGAACATTGTATGTCTCTAATGCAGTTCATTGAAGAGTGCAATCATAAATTAAGTCATAGAGTCTGACTAAGAAAAGGCAGCACTTTAGCACCTTGTAAAGTGTGAAATACATCTGGGTTTTTCTTTTCCTTTTCCATGCTGTCTATGTTTTTTGCTTCAAAAATAGTACGCAGTGAGGTAAAAATGGTATACTTTCATTCCAAAAAAAAAAAAAATTACTGTCTTAATGTGGCAGTTCTCAATAGGTAGAGGAGAGAGATTCTAGTGATTGGAATCTGACTCTAGCTCCTACTAATTTGTCTGTGGATCTGATTATTTCTTGTCATTTTGCAGTTTCCTCGACTGCAAAATAGGAACGGTAGGATTTATTTGATAAAGTAAGATATGTAACAAATCATCACAAATTAAGCAAACATAGAAATGATCAAACAATGACAGCATTAAACATTGTTAGAAGTCATTTGCCCCCCAAAACCTCAGGTTTATGGTTGGATGAAGATAGCGTCCATAATTGGTTTGCACAAAGCCTGGTGTGTCCCCTTCACATTCTTTGCTTGAATGTGTAGATTCCTTAGTTGCTTGACGTTTATCAATTTGTTCTGTACCAATAAATCATTCTTGGAAGATAAGTTTCGTATGAATATGTTTTGTGCTTGAAATATCTTCTACTTATTGAGGGTCTGTTCTTCTAAGTGTTAAAGCCTTAACTGAGATGAGAGGTTCAATGTCAAACACAGTTCCCTTTGGTTGAAAAGAAGCAAACTCCTCAGTATACCTTTACAGATGTTACTGCCAACTTGATAAGAACCAGATATTTAAATAAAAAGAATCAAACCCACCATCAGAAAATTTCTTAGTCAAAATGAACCCCAACACTATAAAACCAGAGGCAAAGCCAAATAATTTATGAAACTTTGGTACTTCCATAACATCTTTATTTTTTAGTGTTTTAGAAGTTTTTTACTCAGGTTTCACACAGTGTATTTTCTTTGCTGCATGGTAATGCAACAGTTGGAAGAAACAGAATGAGATTTATTGTTTTTCTAAAGTGCATTTGTTCTAAGAAACTACTGGAGGGACTAAATCATAGCTAATGTTCAGAAATCTAAATAATACACCTGAGAATGATATTGGAGCATGTTTCTTGGTCTTGGTCAGTGAGAGAGTCTTCAAAGGTAGTGAAATGTATCAGTCAATTCCTGACCTTTTAAGCCCAATGATCCCACGGCTACCATTCACACAAACCAGAGGCCTCAAAGCGGGCTGCCACAAACCCCCCTGTTTTTCACTATTCTTCCCGACTGATCATTATTTCTTCCTTAAACTCCTTGGCTGGGTCGCAAAATAATGATGACTTTGATCTGGGTCTAACTTTGAACCGTGCTTAAAAATGTACCACTCTGTTTGATACCTAATTCTAGTGTTCCATTCCAGGGATTGCTTCCTCAAATTTTTTTTTCCCACCCTCTGCTCTAAAAGTGTTTATTATCCAAGACGTTGCCAGCCAGTTGGTACAGACATACTGGGACCAGGAGATGCTTTTGATCCTCTAAGATTTCTTTAATTGGTTTTATGGAGTACATTTGGCAGAAGTGTTACCCCAATCCATTAATTTAATGCCAGTAAGGAAATGGACTATAATGATGGTAAAGATTGTTATTGAAGAATCTGGAGGAGCAGATGACCCATGCTCAGGATTCACTAAGTGCTGCAACAGAGGTGTTAGAAGCCACTGTTCTAACAAGAAAGAAAAATGCTTTGTCCTTTGGTGCTCCCTCACTGCTGATCTGCAAGCCAGAGAAGGTGTCTCTATTCCTTTTTTTCTTCCCATGGTATTTGTTAAGCGCTCACTATGTGTCAAACACTGTTCTAAGCACTGGAGTAGACACAAGCTAAATAAGTTGTACAGATTCCTCTTTACAGTTAATTCTGGGAACTAGATCCACTCACCCCAGCAAATCAAAATGATTTTTGACGTATTCTATCACATTCTCAGTCTAGCCAAATAGTTATTTTGGAAGCAATTCCTAATGCAAGAAATAAAGCCTTACTGGTTTTTCTTTGTAGATAATGTTGCTGCACATGTGCTTGGAGTTTCTGATGCAAAGAAATACAGAAATACCATTTTTCAGGTAGAAGATAGAAAGCTAGGAAAATTATTCCACATGATCCTTTTACCTAGATTTGTTTGAAAAGTGTACCCTTTAATATAATAATGATGACTTTTTTTCCACTGTGGGAAGGGAATGTGTCTACCAGCTCTGTTGTATTGTACTCTCTCAATAATAATAATAACGATGACATGTAGTAAGCACTTACTATGTGCAAAGCACTGCTCTAAGCACTGGGGAGTTTACAAGGTGATCAGGTTGCCCCACGGGGGGCTCACAGTCTTAATCCCCATTTTACAGATGAGGTAACTGAGGCCCAGAGAAGTTAAGTGACTTTCCCAAAGTCAAACAGCTGACAATTAGTGGAGCCGGGATTTGAACCCATGACCTCGGACTCCAAAGCCTGTGCTCTTTCCACTGAGCCACGCTGCTTCTCAAAGCACTACAGTGCTCTGCACACAGTAAGTGCTCAATAAATGCCATTGATGATGATTTGTTAATCACTTATTATGTGCCCAGCACTGTTCTAAACATGAGGTCGATACAAGGTAATAGATCGAACAGTCCCTTTCCCACCTGGGACTCACAGTCTAAGAAGGAAGAATAGGCATTCTATCCCCATTTTACAGATGAGGAAACTCAGGCACAGAAAAATTCAATAACTTGCCCAGATCACACAGCAGACATGTGGCAGAGCTGGGACTGGATCCTGAGTTTTCTGACTCCCATCCCACACTTTTTTCACTCGGCCATGGTACCTCATAAAATGCAGGTGGTTTCAGGAATAAAAACTGTCCTATGAGGCCAATATTCTAAAAAACCCAAAGTGAATATTCCTTTGTATAAATGCTTTAGAGAAAAAAAGAGATGATAGTAAAAATGATGACATTTATAAAGCATTTTCTATGTGTTAAGTGCTGGAGTAAATACAAGATAATCAAATCAAGTTTCAGACTTCTGAACCATTGTCTTAGGCAAAATATATACTTAAAGTCTGTCTTTTGAAATGACTTAATGAGTTCTTCAGTAACAGTGGGTACATGTTTGAAACTCTTTTGTATTTGAAAGTGATTCGATTGATGGTTATTTCTGTACGTGTGTGTGTGTGTGTCTTAAAAAAGGGATGCCTAACAACAGTCTCTCCCCATCTAGGCTCACTGGAAGACTGTCATTTGATTGCTAATATTACTGTTACATACAGTACCCAGAAATATTTTTGATTTAATGACATTGATTCGGAGTTTATCCAGAGCTTCTGTTCCAAATGATCAACCCCATTCCTGGTTGCCAGGTGTCTGACTGGTTAGCCTGGGGCTGTTGTCTCCCAGCAGCCCAATCCATCTACCAGTCAATCACAATCATTCGTTAAGCCCTTATGATGTGAGAAGCACTGTACTAACTCAAAGGAAGAATACAAGGATAGCAGTCGCAACAAGGATCTTGCAGTCTAAAGGGGAAAAACCTATCAGAATTTCAAAATAACAGGCTAAATTCGATCTTAAAAGTTTGTAGTTATGGGTCTGCCTTGTTCAGAAGGCCACTCCCGCAGGGGCTAGAGAATCAATACTACTAAGAGTACTGGGAGTACTGAGAGTCATTTAACTTCTCTGTGCCTCAGTTTCCTAATCTGTAAAATGGAGATTAAGACAGTGAGCCCCGTGTGGGACAAGGACAGTAACTAACCTAATTAGCTTTTATCTATCATTCAATCATATTTATTGAGAGCTTACTGTGTGCAGAGCACTGTACTAAGCCCTAGAACAGTACTTGGCACATGTGCCTATTTTCCACTCTTAGAACTGTGTGGCTCCACTCATGTGGAGTCAGTGTTTGAAGCTCTGCTTCACTGTACTCTTAAAATAATTTCTCCCACCACCGTGCTTAAAATTGTCTCCCTTCAGCTGATCATGTGGCAGCTACTTTGGTGTACTGCCATTCAACTCTTCTTCCTTGTGCTAACCTAATGAAGTTGTACTTCAGTGATAATCACAGCAATACTGGTTACTTTCCCAGACTCATGTTTGATGACCCTGTCTTATCATTAAAGCTAAGCGTAACACAGAAACGGCCTGATGAAATCGATTAAGAATCGAGATACAAGGGCTTCTATCAATCGATGGTATTTGTTGAGCGCTTACTTTGTGCAGATGACTGCACTTGGGAGAGTACAATCCAACAATTAGCAGATATGTTTCCTGCCCACAATGAGCTTATTATAGTCTAGTGGGGACACCTCCATGATAATATGATCAGGCATGTCAGAGTTGAAAAAAGCTGGTTTGAGACATTCCCCATCACTAAGCAGAGTTATGTAGTAGGCCTGGTCTTAGTCAGCCTGTTTTATGAAGTGATGTTTGAAGCACAACAAAGATTCTAGAAACTGCTGTCTGTGAAAGTCTTCCAAGTTATTGCAACCAACGCATAAAATTCACTTAAGAATGTCCTCCAGAAGTCAGTGTATGGTGATAACTGAACTCAGGAAGCATGCATATGTGAGGAAACTTTCTAAAGGTTCATACCAATCTGGGTGTGGTATTTAAATGGTTTGCTTTGCAGGAAGATGTTGTAGAATTTTTCAGGAGTCTGCAACAGTGAATTTTGACCATTCAATCTATAGACAAGGCCAAGATGGGCATGTCGTTGAGGATGTGATGCTCTATGTGAAGGATAACATAACAGTATACATATAGAGTTGCCTTAGGCTTTTGAGGAGCAGCGTGACATCGTGCATAGAGCATGGGCCCTAGAGTCAGAGGACCTGGGTTCTAATTCCGGTTCCACCACTTGCCTGCTCTGTGACCCTGGGCAAGTGACTTAACTTCTCTGTGCCTAAGTTTCCTCATCTGTAAAATGAGGATTTGATATCTTTTCTCCCTCTTGCTTAGATTGTGATCTCAATGAGAGACAGGGTCTGTGACCAACTTGATTATCTTGTATTTACCCCAGCACTTAGTTACAGTGTTTAGCACATAGTAAGTATTTAACAAATACTATTAAAAAAACCATGACAGCTCTCAAGTTAAAATTCACTTAGAGGTGTGTGTGTGTGTGTGTGTGTGTGTGTGTGTTTGTGTGTAAGAGAGAGAGAGAGAGAGAGAGAGGGACCTATAATCCTATCACACTAAGCACACATAGTGTCCCCTGTTGCACCATCATGTTTGTTTATTGTTCTGATACTATCTTTGTCTCATGATACTCTCAGAGCTTCTGCTTTAAACAAACAAAACCTTCCTTTCTTGTTCACATTGTTCCCTGCTGGTCTGTCTGCTGTAATTGTCTCCCAAGTCTTGTGTTCTGATGTCATATTTCCTGAGATTTTGCTTTAATGTATCCTTAAAACATTTTTGCTGTCCTCCTTGTTTCTTAGTAAGCGCCCAATAAATACGATTGAATGATCTCTCCTTTCCAGCTCACCATACAGCAACTATTTGGGTATATTACTGTCATCCATTCTTCTCACATGCTCCACCAAACAAAACTGTATTGAGGTGAGCATCACTTTACTGCTAGGAGAGGTCATGCTAGAACTTTGCTGTCTGTAAGCCTGTCTTGCCATTTAATTTTGAGTAATTGTAAGTGTAAGTAATATTGATGGAGCCACTCAAGGAGCTGGATGTGATGTTTGGCAGTCCAGCTTCATAACCATAAAATAGGCTGGACAGCACTACAGCCCTGTAGACCTTCTGTTTTGTTTTGTTTGATGTTATGTTGCCACCCACCCTAAAAGGGTCCTCAAGGGTGGTCCTGTGTTTTTCCTCAGTTGTGCTCTCCTAAGCACTTAGTACAGCATTCTGCACACAGTAGACACTCAAATGCTTAGCAGATGAGAGGAGTTTCTTAAGAATCCCTTTGCATGGAAATTCCAAGCTTAAACAAAAGTATCTTGAGTAGAGTTCTTTATACCACCTAACCAGTGTAAAGAAATGATATATCGAATTGGGAATACTCTAAAACTAAGGTACGTAGTAATAGTGGGAGAGTTCACCAAAGTGCGGAGAATAGGAAATGTCATAAAGAGTGGCAGAACAGTTGAATCAAGGTATTAGGTAGGCTATAAACATGTTTGAAGAGCATCTTGCAAGCAAAGCCACAGCTAATAACAAAATATTCTTCAAACATACCAAAAGCAGGAAGCAGGGAGGTAGAAGGTGAAAAGGAGATAGCTGAGAAGCTCCGTGAATTCAGTTTTTACTGTAACATGCTAGAAAACATTGCCATTGCCAATTTATTTTCTGTGTCAGAAAGTTCAGAAGAATGGAGTCAAATTGTAGTGACAACCCCAGGATGTTTCAGACCAAATTGATAAACTAGATGCAAACAATTCACAAGGACCAGATGGCATCCTTCTGAAAGTTTTGAAGGAATTCAGAGGGGAAGTTGTGGAAATCCAAGTGAGAATGTGTACTCACTGTTTATATCATTTCAAACATCCACTATCCAAAAGACTGGCAGATAACCAATGTAACACCCTTCCGCAAAAGGGCTTCCAGAGGTGATGCTGGGAATTACAGACTGGTCAGTTTCCCTTCCTTACTAGGCAGTTGAATAGAATCACTAATTAAATCTGAGGGAGAAATTCTGCTTTACTAATCTTCTAGAGTTTCTTGAAGGGATCAATGAACATGTAGAAAGAGGGGAATCCATAATGATAATAATAATAATAATGGCATTTATTAAGCACTTACTATGTGCAAAGCACTGTTCTAAGCGCTGGGGTGGTTACAGAGAGATCAGGTTGTCCCACGGGGGGCTCACAGTCTTAATCCCCACTTTATAGATGAGGGAACTGATGCACAGAGAAGTTAAGTGACTTGCCCAAAGTCACACAGCTGACAGTTGGCAGAGCCGGGAATCAAACCCATGGCCCCTGACTCCAAAGCCCGTGCTCTTTCCACTGAGCCACACTGCTTCTCTTTGACAAGGATTCCCCCCATTAGACTGTAAGCTCCTTGAGGGTAGAGATCGTGCCGAATCAATCAGTACAATGTGCTGCACACAGTAAACACTCATAAAAACCGCTGACTGATCTATACCACAGGCTTTTTAAAAATGAGAAGTCACAGGATTTGAGGAATTGTTCTGTTATGAATAGAAAACTGGCCAAAAATTGCAAGATTAGTGTACCTAGGGGAAAGTAATTTAAATAATCCAAATATAGCTTCATGAGAATAGGCTCCAATCTATGGAAAAGGATCTCAAAGTCGGTGTTGACTGCTCTTTTAAGTCATCAGTCCAGTGTAGAACAATAGCCAAAGAGTCCAACTAAGTACTGGAAGGAGGTAGAAAACAAAGCGGAAGCGGAGTTTTGCAACTATATAAAGCCATATGATGCTCCCAACTGGAATACTATAGGCACTCCTGGTCGTCACGTCTTTGGAAGAAGGGGGGAACAGAATAGAAGATATAGAAATGGGTGACCCAAATGAACAGGGTGATGGAAAATCTCGTACGACAGTAGACATAAAGAGTTAGGACTCTCCAGGCTGAACCCACTGGTACTGAGAGAGCTACCACACCACTGTGAGCTCCAGGGTCTCACAGCTTCGTTACTTCCGAACCACTTCCATAGGCCACAGAATATCTCCATGCCTTAGTACAGTGCTCTGCACACAGTAAGCACTCAATAAATACCATTGATTGATTCCCTCGCCTTGGAGCCTGGGCCCTGTTATAACTGTTAGAATGTTGTGAAGCCGGCGGCAGTTTGAACTGTTGCCTTTTGGGACTGATTGTCACTCAATTAATCAAGCAGTGGCATTTATTGAGGGCTTATTATGTGCAGAGGACTGTTCTAGGAGAATTCATCACATCCAAAAATGCATGGTCCAAGTCCTATCCAAGTACTGTTTACTGCCCTGGGAATCAGGAGACTTGGTTGTAGGCCCATTCTGCCCATAGCTGACTAAATAAAGTGCTAAATAAATACTATAACTAGATGGAAATGTAATGGTTGCAAAGGGACAAGATTGTAGTCTTCAGAATCATGTAGGGGGAGGACAGGGCAACCATGGAATGGTTGTTGCATAAATCTCATAATTCTAGGATGAAGTAACACCCACTAAAGCTTGAGGGTTCCAAACAAATAAGACACTTCACACAATGATTGGCCTGCAGTGAAAGTTGGGCAGGCAGAAAATATCAGTAGTTCAATGAGGGATTTGGTAAAGAGAAAGTTAGGGATAAAGAAGGGGTACTTAAAGGGTATTGGATGGTACATCCACTAACTTTAGATTGGATGTTAGGACAACCATCACGTGGTTTTACCAAGCATCCTGTTGTCATTGCTAGAGAAGGAATACTGGATTGAATAGAACATTTATCTGACCCAGAAATGTCATGTCTTATGTTCCTATGAGAGAAAAGAAGTCATTTAATTTATTGAAATTTGAAAGGGGGATGAGAACTTGAGGGTTCTCTCTCTTTGATGTTCCCCAGCTCTACCATATATGGTGGCATTCCTTATTGGGTCAGTGTGCTGTTTTGAACAGCCAATAATATTTAGTGTCCTGTCCTAGATGTGAGCTGTAGATGCCTAAATGTTTTCATCTCCTGAACTTTCCTAGTGTCACATAAAAACAAGTATGGCAGGAGAGCTACAAGATGTTGAGAAAGGGAAGGGAGGAGAAAAAAACTGTCTTTGCTTTTCCCGTGACAGAGTAAATGATGAGGTTCACACCTGAGCTATGATAAGGTTAGGGTTAAGTAAAGTGAAAGAGAAGTGATAACAGGGAGGCTATAAGGTGATAATGAAGTACTAGGAGATAACAGATTGGCAGGATTCTCAACCTTTTTATAGAATCTATACCCCAGTGGATTTCAGATTTCACCTGAAGTCCCCCTCCCATAACACATCTCTCCCCTCATCTACTACCTCTTCCATCCAGGCTCCTTTTCACTCCACCCCGACTTGTACTTCCCAAGCCTGACTTGTACTTCCCAAGCGCTTAGTACAGTGCTCTGCACACAGTAAGCACTCAAAACATGCTATTGAATGAATGAATTACCCTTCTCCCTTCCCCCACTTTCCCCCAATTGCCCACCTTCCCCTTCTATCTCTTCTGGCTGAGTAGAGGGCAGTAGCAGATAGTATGACACTTAGTTCCCATTGAGTCCTTGATAGTCACCCCACCGTCAGCCCCATGGCACGTATGTACATAGCCGTTATTTACTTATATTAATGTCTGTCTCGTCCTCTAGACTATAAACTCCTTAAGGACAAGGAATGTGCCTAGCGACTCTATTGTAGTGTACTCTCCCAAGCATACTCTTCTCTACCCATCCTGGCCAGATTCCATCCATGGGCTCAGCAACTGGGATTCTGGAAGCATAGGTAGAGAGGGTGGCCTATGACTCAGGACAGACAAAAGCAAAGGGGTGCCAGTAAGTCTGGCACATGACACCACGCCCTCCTCTACTACCTTGCTTAGTGGCAACAATCTAGCATCCTTCTCACTGAGAAAATCAGGGCCCACCCAAAGTACAGAACCTCTACACACAGTAAATAAATACCATTGATTGATTGACACCTGTCCTGAATCAACCTGTGTCTGGGATGACACTGTCTGGAGGGCGGTTGAAGGAACGAGACTGCATTAACACGCAAGGCCAATTCCTCAGTTTTATTCTGCTCCTTTCCCCCGTTAATTCCCTGGAAGTCCTGACTCACAGGTTGAGAAATAATTTGAAGCATGATCTTTAGAAATAACCGGAGTCCACCAGACCTGTCGATTTGGGGACATTATCAGCAGAAAAGTGACTCAATTCAATGACAGAACAGTTCTACAGAAGCAGCCTATTTAGTACCTAATGGATAGATTGAACCAAACTCACTCAGTACTTTTGCTTCCCCCCCGAGGCTGAGCTGCAAAAGGAGCTGATATGAAATCTTTCGGACATGGCTATTTCTACGCTGTTGTCTGAATGACATGGTACATTTGATGAAATGAAATTAAGAGCATGTGTATGCTTGACAAAGTGAGCTAATGAAGGAAAATACTTCAAAAGGATTTACGGGGAAGTGATTTTTAAAATTATTTTGAGAAAGAGCTTCCGGCTTAACTTTTGGAATTTAAGCTATCAGTGTTCTTGGGACCTCCAGGCTCTCAGTTGCATTACAGGAGAAGGGTTAGGGATTTCTCTATCCTTTGAAAGATGGCTTGTTTGGTAGCACTCTCTACTACATTAGAAAATTTTCCCAATCTTGCGATCTGAATTGCACGGAGGAATCAGGATGAAAGACAATGTTTGATTTATTAATTTTTAGTGGATTGGAACTACAAATGTTTGCTATGTTTTTAATTTGAGAAGTAGAGAGAATCACAGCAGCTTTTAATTATGCATTTTGTGTAATGCAGCCCTGAATAGAGCAGAACAAAATTAAAATTGTGGATCAAATGCTAAATCTGAGTAGATGCTAAAGTGAGCTGTAGTATAATGCTAATGGTTTTGCGTCTTCCTGGCATTATGTCAATAATGGCTCTAACCACATTAAGTAGAGAGGCCATTAGCTTATTCTCTTCAGGAGCATGCACCATAGCAACATATTCTGAGCCCTGAAATAAACTTTTGTCATGTAATTTTTCAACCGTGTTGCATGTTCAGCCTAACAAGAGGCAAAAGGTTCATATTTCAGAACAGAGACATATGTATTCATATGTGCATGCCACACGTAACATTCAAATGCTTAATTGACACACTGCCATATTATCCTAGCCGTATTTAGCTTGCCCACCTTTACAGTCTTGGAAAATGCTATCGAATACTCTTCTCTGAAAGGGTTCTATGCCGTTTTCATGAAACCGAGTTTTTCCTGGAATGCTCAGTGATGGAAAATTACATCGGTAGAGCAGAGTTGTCTCAGGAGGGTGGGAGTGGCTTTTTTCTTTAATTTGTTTTCCTTGTTCTGTTTTCATGTAATTTCATGACACTGTCTACCTATCTGTTACTGTGGCGTTCTGCTCTGCCTAATCCAACGGTGACCCAGGGTGATTGAAATCCTCTCTTTGGTTAGCACGGTTGTGATTGTCCGCCCTGGAGAAGCTCACCACTTCCCACCAGAGTGTTTTATTTATCCCGGTATATTGTAGTAGGCTTGGGACCAGAAGGAACTTGATCACAGCTAAACCCATCTTAAACACAGCTTTCAGCTACACCAAAATGACTTTCTTTGACTTAAGGGTGGGCTGCTTGCCCCTCCTGAGGGCCGGAATTTTCCCCATGGGGCATTTGAGTCAGGTTTTAAAATGTTCATTTTGTTTCCTATGTAAATATCTGCTCTTTGAATGAATTGTCCCACAGAGGAGAAAAACGACTTTACAATTGAGTGTTCCTACTGTTTCTGTCAAATCCTATAGGTACTGGGAAAACCTGGCTCAATGTTACTGCAGGGTTATTTTAGAAGGAATGAAAATGAATATGATTTTTTGATATTGGAAAGTTAACTCAGAAAGTTTTCCCACATGCAGTTATGTTTTGAGAGAGTAAGTGCCAAAGGCAGGCCTAATGGGAAAGGCATTGCTTTGGTGGATGTTTAAGATTTAATTTCCCTGAAAGCCACAGAGCAGGGAAATTATTATTTGGCAGAATTAGCCAAATTATTCTGTAGAAGTCATGGGATATAAGCTACATAGGTCCATGAGAAATTAGAAAGTCCAGTGAAGCAGGGCAAAGCTGTTTTCAGCAGCCACATGAACCCAGAATAAAAATTGGCATAAAGAAGAAATAAAAAGTCAAAGACTGCAGATAAGAGATGTCGAATTTGATGATAATAGGAGGAACGGTAAAGTAAGGGGTTGCCCTGGAATTCCAAGTGCTGAGTCCAAGACCAGTGGCCACAAATATAGGACCAGAAATGATTCGCTCTTTTATAATTATTCGAACAGTAGTAGACAGACCTTGGTGCTTGTGTTCTCTACTCCCCACTCCTCCTCTTCCTGGGTCCTACAACTGTTTGATTTACCTTTTCTGATCACCAGGGACATTGCTGGGCCGTTGGAACTAGGACTAGGGCAGCAACCACCTTCCCAGAAAACATCAGTATCAACAGTATTTATTGTGCACCGAGCACTGCACTAGGTGTGTGGGCAATGTTCAGAAGAAGTAGAAAATGTGATCTCTGTCCATGCGTACATGCACATATGATCTCTGTCCATGGTCAAGTGTTCGAATCCTGGCTCCGCCACTTGTCTGCTGTGTGACCTTGGGCAAGCCACTTAACTTCTCTGTGCCTCAGTTTCCTCATCTGTAAAATGGGGATGAAGACTGTGAGCCCCACGTGGGACAACCTGATCACCTTGTATCCCCCCAGTGCTTAGAACAGTGCTTTGCACATAGTAAGTGCTTAACAAATGCCATCATTATTATTATTGTTATTATTATCATTATTATTATATGGAATTTACGATTTAATGGAAAGCTTGCGGCATTTGCTGTGAAAATATTTTGTTGTGAATATTGGACTACTTGTATTAAATGATTTATTGTTTAAATATTCCCCACTAATATTTTGAAGAGAACCTCAAGGATTGAGTGCTGTTTTTGCTTAAGTTCACTTAAATGTAAATACCTGTGCCTAGAGGAAGGACTTGGGGGAAAGTATGTGCTATATATGTATATATGCAAATTTATATACAGTGCACATTTTTAATGGTATTTATTAAGTGCTTACTATGTGCCAGTGTTTTAAGCACTGGGGTAGATACAGGGTAATCAGGTTGGACACAGTGCATGTCCCACATGGGGCTCACAGTCTTAATTCCCATTGTACAGATGAGATAACTGAGGCACAGAGAAGTTAAGTGACTTGTCCAAGGTCACACAACCAGTAAGTGGAGGAGCTAGGATTAGCGCCCAGGTCTTTCTGATTCCCAGGCCTGTGCTCTATTAGAGAACAAATATGATATTCAAGATCATCTATAAAGAAACAAAAACTATGCGTACTGTAAATTAGTTGGAACTGGATTTCTGTTTTTTTCTATAGAGCTTTCCTTTACTTATCTCAACTAATTCCTTGTCTGCTTCATCATTAAAAACATATAATAATGAATTAGTGTATGCAGAAGAACGTACAATCGTTCTTGAAATTTCTGTGTTATGTTTTTTGAAAGAGCTCAAAGAACCTCAGGCCTTATCCCATTCACAGTGATTATAGCCCATTAAATAGGAAAGAAAGAAAAGGCTATTATTATGCCCATTTTCCGTAAGGAGAAACCAAAGCTCAGAGTGATTAATTTATTCACTTAAAGTCACACGGAGAAACTAAGTGGAAGGATCAGGATTTGAATCCAGGGCTTTTAGCGCCCAAGAAAGCCACCAACAACCTACCTCCCAGTATATCAATCAATCAATCAATTGTATTTATTGAGCACTTAATGTGTGCAGAGCACTGTACTAAGTGCTTAGGAAGTACAAGTTGGCAACATATAGAGGCAGTCCCTACCCAACAGTGGGCTCACAGTCTAAAAGGGGGAGACAGAGAACAAAACCAAACATACTAACGAAATAAAATAAATAGATTGATATGTACAAGTAAAATAAATAAATAGAGTAATAAATACGTACAAACATATATACATATATACAGGTGCTGTGGGAAAGGGAAGGAGGTAAGATGAGGGGGATGGAGAGGGGGACGAGGGGGAGAGGAAGGAAGGGGCTCAGTCTGGGAAGGCCTCCTGGAGGAGGTGAGCTCTCAGTAGGGCCTTGAAGGGAAGAAGAGCGCTAGCTTGGTGGATGGGCAGAGGGAGGGCATTCCAGGCCCGGGGGATAAATTCAAATATATAAATGCAAGCACTTATTTTATCCTGCCTTGATGACTTGATGATGATTCGCTTCCTTGCTGACCTATCTGCCTCCTGTCTCTTTCCACTCCAGTCCATACTCCATCTTGCTGCCCAAATAATTTTCCCTTAAAAACGTTCAGACCATGTTTCCCTGCTCCTCAAGAAACTCCAGTGGTTGCCCATCCACTTCGGTATTAAGCAAAAACTCCTCACCATTGGCTTTAAAGCACTTAACCATCTTGCCCCCTCTCACTTCACCTTGCTGCTCTCCTACTACAACCCAGTCAGCACACTTCATTCCTCTGGCACTGACCTTCTCACTGTACCTCAATCTCATCTATCTCGCCACCGACCTCTCACCCACATCTTACCTCTGGCCTGGAGCACCCTCCCTCCTCATGTCGATAGATAATTATCCTCCCCCACTTCAAAGCCTTGTTGAAGGCATATCTCCTCCAGGACGCCTTCCCTGACTGAGTCCTCCTCTCCTCTTCTCCCACTCCCTTCTGTGCCACTCATATTTGCTCCTTCATTCATCCTCCCTCCCTTCCCGACAGCATATATGTATACATCTGTATATATCAGTAATGTATTTATTTATATTAATGTCTGTCTCCCCCTCTAGACTGTGAGCTCATGGGCAGGGAGTGTGTCTGTTGTTATGTTGTACTCTCCCAAGTGCTTAATATCAATCAATCAATCAATCAATCGTATTTATTGAGTGCTTACTATGTGCAGAGCACTGTACTAAGCACTTGGGAAGTACAAATTGGCATCACATAGAGACAGTCCCTACCCAACAGTGGGCTCACAGTCTAAAAGGGGGAGACAGAGAACAGAACCAAACATACCAACAAAATAAAATAAGTAGGATAGAAATGTACAAGTAAAATAAATAAATAAATAAATAAATAGAGTAATAAATATGTACAACCATATATACATATATACAGGTGCTGTGGGGAAGGGAAGGAGGTAAGATGGGGGGATGGAGAGGGGGACGAGGGGAAGAGGAAAGAAGGGGCTCAGTCTGGGAAGGCCTCCTGGAGGAGGTGAGCTCTCAGCAGGGCCAGTAGGTGCTCAATAAATATAATGATTATTATCATTATTATTATAAATCAACAAACCAAGTCTAAAGTGGGGAAAACCAAATAAATATTTTACCTACAATCCTGAAAGTGCATTCAGTGGCTTGCTACATCCCTGAGACCTGAAAGTATGTTTCTCAAGCATTTCTGGGTCTCCATAGTAGTCTGCTGAATTTCTGGGTAATGGATTCTGTTGTGTGGCAAGCTGAGGACAGCTCAGAAGAGAACTACAGGGAACCCCAGGTGGCCAAATGGCCATATTTGTTACATTTCAAAGATCTCCCCACAGATCTCAAAATATTTCATTTAATTAATCCTTATAATTCTTATAAGACTCCAGTGAGGTAGGAAAGAATTTTAAGTCCTTTTAAATTGAGGGCCCTGAGAGGCAATTTGCACAAAATACATGTTTAGTAAATCCAGAGGAAAGCATTGACGATGATGATGGTGGTGGTGGTGGTGGTGGCTGTCCAGTTTGTAGAAAAACTGGGACAAAGTTGATGGTCTTTATTTCTCTGAGTTTTAAAAAAAATCCTCCTGAACATGCATCCGTTTCATTCTGAGGTGCAACTGAATGATTTTTTTTTAAGGCTTTAGTTAGCAAATGATTAATAGTCAGTTAAATTCACTATTTTTAGTGCCACAGGGACTTTGCAGGTAAAATCTCCAGTGGCTACCAATCAATCTGCGCATCAGGCAGAAACTCCTCACCCTCGGCTTCAAGGCTCTCCATCACCTCGCCCCCTCCTACCTCACCTCCCTTCTCTCCTTCTACAGCCCAGCCCGCACCCTCCGCTCCTCTGCCGCTAACCTCCTCACTGTGCCTCATTCTCGCCTGTCCCACCGTCGACCCCTGGCCCACATCCTCCCCCTGGCCTGGAATGCCCTCCCTCCACACATCCCCTTCCTCCCTTCAAAGCCCTACTGAGAGCTCACCTCCTCCAGGAGGCCTTCCCAGACTGAGCCCCCTCCTTCCTCTCCCCCTCCTCCCCCTCTCCATCCCCCCCACCTTACCTCCTTCCCTTCCCCACAGCACCTGTATATATGTTTGTACATATTTATTACTCTATTTATTTATTTATTTATTTATTTTACTTGTACATATCTATTCTATTTATTTTATTTTGTTAATATGTTTGGTTTTGTTCTCTGTCTCCCCCTTCTAGACTGTGAGCCCACTGTTGGGTAGGGACTGTCTCTATATGTTGCCAACTTGTACTTCCCAAGCGCTTAGTACAGTGCTCTGCACACAGTAAGCGCTCAATGAATATGATTGATTGATTGATTAAAAAAAAGGTAACCTAGATGAGTAACATATTCTATTATGAATTCCCAAATGCACAAAGGAAATCGTAATAATATGAGACACACCTCATGGTAGGTTGAAAACTTTAGTGGGCTGCAGCTGTCTTAACAACAACAAGATTGGACTCATTAGCAGAATGAAAAAGCTGAAAAGCATTCATATTAGGTTGTGCAAGCGGATTTTTTTTTTTCACAAGAGTGTGTCTTCATGTGTACTTTCTGATTGGCCAGAAGTCTTTCCAATTCACATCTGCTGGTGGCTCTAAGCTGTACCCCTTCACTTCCACCAGTCTGTCTAGGCTTCACAGCCTGTTTTTCAGCCCTAGGGTGGCAGCAGGAGAGAAGGCAATGCTGATGACTGAAAAGCCCCAAACGCTAGCTGTTAATTAGGTAGATGTGCTGACACCAGAATTCTTGAGGCATGCTCAAAGGCAAGACTAATGATATGTAACTTTAAAAATGTTATCTCTATCTGCTCACTAATGTTAGGTGGGCACCCTACATTAAGGTTGCTCTGTGCACTTGGAGCACTACTGTGGAATTTTCTTTGGAAAAACCTTCAAAAATTACGCTTGTTTTTGCGGACATGGCCAATCTGTTCTTTAGAGAAGGGGTGTTTTTCAAAAGCTCACTGGTCACACAAGTTTTATTTGGGCTCAGGTTCCACTCCTTTTGATAGAAGATATACTGGAGAAAGGAGTCATCATTTTTAATTTTTTGTGAAATAATGGTCAGAAAGATTTTCATTTGAAATACAAAAATGATGTTAATATTTATTGACAGTAAAACCCTCATTCCAAATTTACAATTCATTTGAGTTTTTTAAAAATGGGAAAAAGTATTTTGCTTTCTTTCTGGTAATTTTTGAGCTAAAGGAGGAAAAAATCCAGTTTGGGGAAGAAATTATGATTTGGGATCTAAGAAAAATATGATAATAATAATAATAATAATAATAGTGTTTGTTAAGTGCTTACTATGTGCCAAGCACTGTTCTAAGCACTGGGGTAGATACAAGGTAATCAGGTTGTCCCACATGGGGCTCACAGTCTTAATCCCCATTATACAGGTGAGGTAACTGAGGCACAGATAAGTTAAGTGATTTGCCCAAGGTCACACAGCTGATAAGTGGCAGTCGGAATTAGAACCCATGACCTCTGACTCCCAAGCCTGTGCTCTTTCCAGTAAGCCATAAGCCTCCTGTAATCTTTTCTTTTTGTCTTTTCCCTATCTTGCCCTCATGCAATTATGGGCTTAGTAGCCACTCTTTTATGCAACAGATTCATTCCATCAGCATAGTACAAATCTAGTTCCTACTACTTATGTAGAGTAGTCCAGGAGTATAAACCCAAATTTCCATGACATAGATGCTAAGATTATATATCCAGGTCATTTTCTCTTTTTTTATAGGGCTTTCAGTGCCTCTGCCTCCAGTGGCTGGAGAAGTCTTGATGTCTACTTGACCCATCACCTAGATATCTTGCAGATTCAGTGCCAGGGTCTTGAGTTGTTGCGGGGGAGATGGGAGGGAGCCAGGAGTAGAACATCACCTATCTCACAAAAATATTTGCTAAGCTCTGCCTCAGACTAACTCACCTAGACTGTGCTCATTTAACAGAGTTCTTTCTTGAGAGGAGCTAGTGATGGGGATTAGGTGATAAGAGAATAGTGAGGAAAGGAAGGTGATGTTTATTCAGAAAGTAATAATGATCATTGTGGTATTTATTAAGCACTTAATGTGTCCCAGGCACTGGACTAGTAGGATTGGAGGTGGGAAGGGGCAGTCAGCAATCACTGCAAGGGGCAGGCAAAGAGGGACAAAAGCAGAGCTAAACCGGCCAGTAACAGGGGATAAACTCCAGATAGAAGGGAGAATGTGAAGAAGGAAGAGAAAGGGACAAAGCAAGAAAATGAAATGAGAAGAGTGGAAGTAGGAAAATGCAAAACAGAAGGCAGAGGCTGAAAAGGATCAGAATGAAATAAGGATAAGAAAGAGCAAAATTCAAGAACAAAAAGAGGGAGCAGGGAAGGAACTGCATGAGAGTCCAGAACAGATTACAAACAATGAAGGGGATGTTATAGTTTCTCTTACTGCAACTTTCAACATGATGTTCCCTTTGCTTATAAATTTCATTATGAAAGAGAGAGGAGTGTGGCTTGAGGATGGATGTCAACTCTCATCTACTTTACCCATCTCTCCTCATTCTAAATCCCCACTGTGAGTGCTCCCTGATGCACTGTGCTGGGGATGGGTGTCTGGCTTCTTCATTTTTGAAATTTGATCATTCTTAACATTAATTATCCTTCCAATGTGAGGCACAGGATCTGGTTCCAAGTCCATGCCAATTTTCACTTGAAGGCAAATAAATCAAACTGGGATTTTGGTGGAGAGAGAGAGAGAGAGAGAGAGAGAGAGAGAGAGAGAGAGAGAGAGAGAGAGAGCGAACCTATTTCAATGCAAACGCTCCCTTCAGACCCCGATAAGAGATCAGATTAAAATTGGAACTTCATTGCTTCCACATTTTGTTGCCTGAATCAAATTCTTAATTTTCATAAAGCTGAATATAATTTATATCCTGTTTCAACAAGTGTGAGGTCTCTAAATGACATTTTTTCTTTGGCACAGTGGCTAGAGCTGTTTTAGTGAGGGAGGAAATAATTGTTTTGCTCATAGAGAACAATAGCAATGTTGGGAAGCACTGGTGGAAGGAAAAAGCCTTATCTTGGGTTTAGAGTGTAAATGTCAGGATGTATTTTGTGAAGTAATACTGCTATTGATGGGCAGGCATTAAATGGCAAGGGGAGTAGGAATTTCTCTCATATAAAATTCTTTAACTCAGAAGATATGAATGAAAATAGGAAATCAGATGAGATGATGATTTCTAGGGAAACATAGGAAGGTTTGGATCACATGCATACCATGTTAGTACACCAGAAATCATGCATTTCAGGCTCATAAAAGGTGAGAGCATTTCCAGCTTTATGGCAGGTAGAAGACATTGTTATGACCTGAATAACACTTTACATGTGAATAAATTCCCAGGGAGGTTGAGTACCACTGGCATGGTAGGTATGTAAAGCCATGTAACTGACATCAAGGTCTGTTGCACTTTTGTAGCCTTATTGAATCAGTGGAGCGCACAGTCCCAAGTGCTATGCGTGTCACCAGGCTCAGCTTTTCTGACAAGGCGTTGCACCTGCGATTCTAGGGACATACTTACATGCTTATGCTTAGTGCTGTGTCTCTGCCCTTTTATCACTGAATTAGAAAAGTTTATTTACAGTAAATTAAGGGAGTAAGTATCCAGGGGTGATCAGAATGAGTGGGTGAGTAGTGGGAGACATGAAATAATGAAATACTTGAAAAATACACTCTGTGAGGTAACATTTTCTCAGACTTGATTACAATCAAGCAGTAAGACCTAAATCCTTAATTAGCGTCTCCTTGCTTGAAAGGAACTTTCACTCCAGGCTCAAAAAAAATAAAGAAAGGGAGTAGGTGAAAGATTCAGTTGGAGTTTGTCACTAGTCCCCCAACACAAAACTAGAAATAATTCTAAGTGCTTTTCTCTTAGTTATTTACTTGAGACATTGCCATTCCAGCAGAATGATGTTCAGGTTGTGAACATCTAGAAAGTATCTTGTACTATTAATTAAGGCAGTGAATCCTATATTAACAACCTTTATGTAACAACTGTTACCAAGAAAATTTGAAGCTGGAGATCAAAGGACAATTGAGTAGACAGACTACTACCCTGCCCACAAGGAGCTCACAGTCTAAAGGGGGAATTAGACTTTAAAATAAATTAGGGATATGTACATAAGTGCTGTGGGGCTGAGTGAATATCCAGTGCTTAAAGGGCACTGATTCATTCATTCAATTGCATTTATTGAGCACTTACTGTGTGCAGAGCACTGTACTAAGCGCTTGGGAAGTACAAATCGGCAACATATAGAGACGGTCCCTACCCAACAACAGGCTCACAGTCTAGAAGGGGGAGACAGACAACAAAACAAAACAAGTAAACAGGTGTCAATACCATCAGAATAAATAGAATTATAGCTATATACACATCATTAATAAAATAGAGTAGTAAATATGTACAAATGAAGTAGAGTAATAAATATGTGCAAATACATACAAGTGCTGTGGGGAGGGGAAGGGGGTAGGGCGGGGGGGGCGATGGGGAGGGGAGGAGGAGAGGAAAAAGTGGGGGCTCAGTTTGGGAAGGCCTCCTGGAGGAGGTGAGCTCTCGGTAGGGCTTTGAAGGGAGGAAGAGAGCTAGTTTGGTGGATGTGTGGATTCCAGGCCAGGGGAAGGAGGTGGGCCAGGGGTCGACAGTGGGACAGGTGAGAAAGAGGCACAGTGAGGAGGTTAGCGGCAAAGGAGCAGAGGGTGCAGACTGGGCTGTAGGAGGAGAGAAGGGAGGTGAGGTAGGAGGGGGCGAGGTGATGGAGAGCTTTGAAGCCTAGAGTGAGGAGTTTTTGCTTGATAAGATCCAACTGCACAGATGATGCAGAGAGGAGTAGAGGAAATGAGGGCTTAGTCCGGGAAGGTCTCTTGGAGGAAAAGTGATTTTAATAAGCCTTCGAAGGTTAGGAGAGTGGTGGTCTGTTGGATATGAAGGGAGACTATATTCCAGACCAGAGGGAGGGTGTGGGTAAGGGGTCAGTGGCGAGATAGGGACCATCTCTATATGTTGCCGATTTGTACTTTCCAAGCGCTTAGTACAGTGCTCTGCACACAGTAAGCACTCAATGAATATGATTGAATGAATGAATGAGATAGATGAGATCAAGATACAGTGAGTAGATTGGCGTTAGAGGAGCTAAGTGTGCAGGCCAGGCTGTAGTAGGAATTCCCAGTAACTGAAATCTCTTTTATACTTTTGTTTTATAGGCACATTAATTATGTCATTTAACAATGTCTAAGTTAATATGAGGTATACTTACTCTATATCTTGATCTCGAAACAGTCATTCAAAGGACAGAAGAAAGCACAGGTTTATACTAAGGCTGCAGATGTCCTTGTTTGGTGATTAGGATCCATTATGCTTTGGCAGCACCAGAGCTTCAAAATGGAAGTATAACCATACTAATATCAATGTTTGCCTTTGGCCATTTGACCTAGGACATAATATTAATATTGTACTGAAATTATTCTCAATTAATATTGAGAAGTAACCTGGCTTAGTGGAAAGACCATGGGCTTAGGAGTCAGAAGTCGAGAGTTCTAATCCTAGCTCTGCCACTTATCAGCTTTGTGACTTTGGGCAAGTCACTTAACTTCTCTGTGCCTCAGTTACCTCATCTGTAAAATGGGGGTTAAGACTGTGAGCCCCACGTGGGACAACCTGATTACCTTGTATCTACCCCAGCGCTTAGAACAGTGCTTGGCACATAGTAAGCACTTAACAAATACCATTATTATTATTATTATCATTACTGTTTTTCATAATTCCTTCTCCATGCTTTATTGTGTCTTTATATTGAACCTCATTTCTGCCTTTTCAATTTCTGTAGCTTCTCTGCCTTATGTCTTAAGGGGACCTTCCTGCTGTATACTTTGCTGTATACTATATACTTTGAACCTCATTGAAATATGTTATGCATTTTAAAAATAAGCATGGGATATATTTTTCATTACTATTTGTGTGTGTGTGTGTGTGTGTGTGTGTGTGTGTGTGTGTGTCCTCCAACAATCCAACAGTGGTATTTACTGAGTGCTTACTAGGTACAGGACATTGTACTAAGTGCTTAGGAGAGTACAATACAATAGGTGCAGTGGTCAAGCTGGGATGTAAGGAGTGCTTGTATCAGTGTGGCAGCAGTTTGAAGAGGAAGAGGCAGATTCTGGAGATGTTGTGAATGTAGAATTGATAAGATTTGGTTACTGACTGAATATGCGAGTTGAATGAGAGAGATGAGTTGAGGATAATGCCAAGGTCACGGGATTGTGAGACGCGGAGGATGGTGGTATTGTCTACAGTGAAGGAAAAATCTTGGGAAGACAGGGTTTGGGTGAGAAATGAAGAGTTCTGTTTTGGGCTTGCTAAATTGAGGAGTCAGTGGGACAATCAAATAGCGATGCCCTGGGGTCAGGAGGAAATGTGAAACTACAGAGATAGGTAGGTATTAGAGGTAAATTTGGGAATCTTTCACATAGAGAGTGTAGTAGAATGCATGAGAGCGAATGAGTTCTCCAAGGGAGTGGGTGTAGATCAAAAATAGAAGGGGACCCAGAACTGAGCCTTGAAGGATTCCCTTGAGGGACTGATAAGAGCCTATCAATGGGTGCTGGTGTGCTTGAAAGAAAAAAAACCTCAGCATGATTGACAAATTATTCCACTATTTTTTAGAGCTGCCTCTAAAAACCTTTCTCCTGATTGCATATGCTAGACTAATCTGTTGTTATGGTCTTCCAACATTTAACTCCCATATCATATTATTTAAGAATGTGCTTCATGATTTCTGTAAACTGTCTGTTCTGCTTTCCTAATTTTACTTTATTATAAAACAGTTGCTTAGGCATCTTGCCATCATCCAATTGCTTCATATGTCCCACCCAGCCAAGCCCTGTTGCTGTTGACTGCCTTCCCATGTCTCATTGTTGGTGGCCTTATCTTGCTACTTGATATTTCAATACTGCTTTATACTGCTATATAGCTTATAGGTGACACTGCTGAAACTATTCAAAAATATTCATTCATTCATTCAATCATATTTATTGAGCACTTACTGTGTGAAGAGCACTGTACTAAGCGCTTGGGAAGTACAAGTTGGCAACATATAGAGACGGTTCCTACCCAACAGCGGGGCTTCTGTGGTTGATGCTTGGCACATAGTAAGCGCTTAACAAATACCAACATTATTATTCTATAGAAGAGTGGGCTTTACTACAGCTTTGAAGGCCTTTAGTGTTGTGTGAAGCTTGATGCCCCACGTTGCCCAGTTCTATCTGTTGATCTCTGTACGCTTTCTTGATTCAAGTTTGTATTTTCTGTCTATCTGTGCATTACTGGATGGTATACTGCCTAAGAAACAGATTTTATTGACAGCATTAAGCTCTGGGATACCGTTGTAAATCTTTGGTTATGTACAGTGTTTCCTGGGTGCTGACTTTTACGTCATAACATTCTTCAGACTTATTGGCAGTCCATAGCCCTGTGCTGACTCTTCAAAATGGTGCATAATCATCTGCATGTCTACTTGTATGTGTGCCTCACGTAGACACTTGTCAGTATGCAAAAAATTCAGAATGACTGTCTCAGAGACTTCCAATGATGCTCGTAGCCTGTATATTGGAAATTTTCCAGGTAACTGACACCAGCTTGGATCCTTTGTTGCAACATCTAGCACTGATCAAAGTGTAGGTTGAACACTTTGTATAGGTTGGATCTGCTACACAGCTCTCCTTTATTCCAGTGGGGAAGAGGAAGAAGTCAAACCAGGCATATTCAGCTCTGAATGAACAATCTGTCCTGTGGTCATGGCTTTCTCTAAATTTGGAACCAAAGCCGGACCTTCACACTGGGTAGATTCTCCATGCTCATAGGTCATCCTTGATGGTACATGGCATGTTCAGAAGATCATTATAGCATTATTGCTATTTCTGCAGGATTCCCCCTTTGTGATATGGTTGGAGCAGTCTGCACTCTTTGGTTGTGTTGTAGTAGCCTATACAGGGCTACATGTCTATCTAACAGAATGAAGAAGCATCCTTTTGTTGTTCACATTGGTATTTGAACTGGGGACCCTTGCTTTAACAGAGCAGCTGTTGTGATTTTGCAGTGGAACTCCTTGTAGGTATCTTCATTTTCTTGATGGCTTGGATACTGCTTTATTATACATTGATTGAATGGCTAGCTCAAGGGTTTGGTGCCTAAGACAATGGGATCCCAGCCCTTGACACCTTATGTGGCTGAAGTAGAACATGCACCTTTCAAGTCCCATTGCCAGACAATGATATAATGAGATGTCTTGTTTAGACATTGATTCAAGACTGTAAACTCCTTGTGGGCAGGGAATGTCTACCAAATCTGTTATAAGGTACTCTCCCAAGCATTTAGTACAGTTCTCTGCACACAGTAAGTGTGCAGTAAATATGATTGATTGATTTTTGATTGATTTAGACCTTGTCTTTATAATGCCTATCTCTCTCTGGAAACCTGAATTTGGGTTTGGTTTTCTTGAGGAGTCATTTGGCACATGCCCTAAGCAGAAGTGGATCAGGGCTAGTTTTCCAATCCCATGTGGTCTAATGATTTGTTCCATGCTTCATCATTCTCACTCATACATTGAAATCCCTAGGGTGATCAACTTAAACAGATTTTGGTACACTGAAATAAGTCTGTCCAGATCTTTATACAGTGCTATGCAGAACAGTGATCTGGGTCAGGGTGCACTGTGAGTTTTTTTTCATTCACATATAATAGGATCTATACTTCTATACCTCACTCTGCTGCCCGGATTATCTTTGTACAGAAATGCTCTGGGCATGTTACTCCCCTCCTCAAAAATCTCCAGTGGCTGCCTGTCAACCTACGAATCAAGCAAAAACTCCTCACTCTCGGCTTCAAGGCTCTCCATCACCTCGCCCCCTCCTACCTCACCTCCTTTCTCTCCTTCTACAACCCAGCCTGCATCCTCCACCCCTCTGCCACTAATCTCCTCACCGTGCCTCATTCTCGCCTGTCCCACCATCGACCTTCAGCACACATCCTTCCCCTGGCCTGGAATGCCCTCCCTCCACACATCCGCCAAGCTAGCTCTCTTCCTCCCTTCAAAGCCCTACTGAGAGCTCACCTCCTCCAGGAGGCCTTCCCAGACTGAGCCCCTCGTTCCTCTCCCCCTCCCCATCCCCCCCGCCCTACCTCCTTCCCCTTCCCACAGCACTTGTATATGGTTATACAGATTTATCACTCTATTTATTTTACTTGTACATATGTACCATTCTATTTATTTTGTTAATAATGTGCATATAGCTATAATTCTACTTATTTTGATTATTTTGACACCTGTCTACATGCTTTATTTTTTTGTCTGTCTCCCCCTTCTAGACTGTGAGCCCATTGTTGGGTAGGGACCGTCTCTATATGTTACCAACTTGTACTTCCCAAGCTCTGCACACAGTAAGCGCTCAATAAATATGATTGAGTGAATAATAGGATGCATGAAAGCCTCCTCCAGAAGGCCTTCTCTGATTAATTCCCCCCACCTTTCTGGTAGGCTGTCCTATCAGCCATCTTAGAAATCATGTAGATATCTGTTTATTTGTTATTACTTTATTCATGTACTTGAATTTATTATTTGTTTTTTCTCTCACTTTTACCTGTTGTAGACTGTAGACTCCTTGAGACTGTAAATTCATTATGTGGGCAGGGGATCTGTCTGCTAATTCTGTTTTATTACACTCTCCCAAGTGCTTAGTACAGTGTTTTACACCTAATAAGAGCTCAATAAATACCTTGATCGATTGTATTTATGCCAATTTGTGTCTGCTTGTCTCCCCATTTAGACTATAATCTCCTTGAAGGCAAGGATTAGGCCTTTTAATTCTTTTGTATGTTACTCTGATGCCTCATGCAGGGCTCTTCACACCCTATTCATTCAGTCAATGATAAGCACTGGTAAAGGCTGCATAGTGTCTTTCCATAAAATCGGGTTATAAGCATTCTATGAAATAATAATCACAATGGTATTTATTAAGGGTTTACTATGTGATAAACTCTGAGGTAGATACAAGACAATCAGATTGGATTCAGTCCCTGCCCCAAATGGGGCTAACACTGTTAATTGGAGGGAGAACAGGTATTTTATCTCCATTTTACAGATGAGGAAAGCAAGGCACAGAGAAGTTAAGCAATTCGTGCTTTCCACTGGGTTAAGCTGACTCCAGTGACCTAAAATTTCCAGTTGTTTTTCTTACATAAAATTAGTATGAAGGAGAATAACACAGCTGAGATATTGAATAAAATAAAGAATTTGCAGTCTAATGTGAATGCATATGAGAGCTATCTTAATTTGCATTTAATTTGGATGTCTGTACTCTTACTAATGAATGTCATGTCAAACATAAACCATCAAATACCGTGTGGTTTGGTACAATAGCTACTGTTTGCATGCTGTTTTCTCTGTTGCTAAGTGTGTGGGTGCCACAATGGGATTGCTTCATTACATTCAAGCTGTTAGTTGCAGTGTATATTTGGTGAAATGCAGTGTGCTTGGATCAGTGGATTTTAGATATGGCTGTGGCTCTCTCCGTTAGCTTTGGTGAACACAGACCACCAGGCTTCAATTGCCTGGAGTGTTTAACTGCCCCAAATAGAATTTGTTGTGATGAGCTTACCCTAAAGACATAGAAAAGAAATCCAGCAGCTGGTGACCTAAGCAATTCTTGTAGTTTCAAAGACTGAGAAACTCCCAGGATATTTAGAAAATGTAACATAAATGTCACTTCCAATTGCCTGGAAACTATCTCCATGTAAATCTATAGTTGCCATTTTCTGTGTTTGTCTTACTCTATACATGAGCATTAGACACTTTCATGGATATGAGCATGCCATTCTTAGGAATAAGAACATATAGAATGCCAGTTTACCAGCTAAAGGGTCCCAGGGTCTTTCCTGCCTCTTGCTTTTGGTTCTTTGAAAGCACATATGTGTCCCCCAAAACATAAGAAAAACATTGTTCAGCTGAGATGCACATGCATTTCAGTCGATGGGAGGTTCCCTTAGCTCCGCATGCATTTCCCTTCCTATGAAGGGAGCTGCAGGTTTGCAGGTCTGTGGGTCTGGGACTGTCCACCAACTCTGTTATGTTGTTACATTGTTCTCTCCCAAATGCTTAGTACAGTGTTCATCCCACAGTACGGGCTCACATGATTGATAGACTGTGCAAGCACTGGGCCTACAGGTCCAAAGCTGCCAGGATGGCGCAACCACCCGAACAAACCGGAGGTCCCTAGGGGAGACGTAGTCCAGGATAGGATGGTTTTACTGGGGCCAGAGTCACCACTGCTGCAAATTTGGCAGAAATAACAGTATATGCCCCGGGTGAACTGACCCATCCAGGACTGTGTTACTTGCTGCCCAAGGATGGTTGTGGAGACCGAAGTGATTGAGGCTATAGCAGAGGAGGAAATAGATGAGTGCTTCCCTTTACCCAACTGCTGCTCACCCTTCATCCCTTTGTCCCTTTTCTTCCTTTGTCCCTGTCCTTCCTCCCCT
This sequence comes from Tachyglossus aculeatus, assembly GCF_015852505.1. Taxonomy (NCBI): domain Eukaryota; kingdom Metazoa; phylum Chordata; class Mammalia; order Monotremata; family Tachyglossidae; genus Tachyglossus; species Tachyglossus aculeatus. The sequence goes on along the minus strand of NC_052098.1, from coordinate 26,724,982 downwards.
TACATCTCAGTCAATGAGAGGGGTCCCACCTCCACATGAATTTCCCTCTCTCCAAAGGGGAGAACAGGGCTGTGGGGAGGAAAAAGATGAGGGAGGGTTGCTACAGAAGCCTTGTAAACTCTGGACCTGCTTTACCCCTCTTCTTCTCCCACTTCCTCTCTCTGTCCTCTCGCCTTTAATTCCCTGTATTCTTCTCCTCTTTCCTGTCCTTTACCCCTCTCTCCAGTTCCCTTTTTAATTTCCCCTGTGTGCAGAGATCCTTTCTTTTGCTGTCTTAGGACCTGCCCCCTTTTTCCGACCCTATCTCCATCACACCTGACATGACCACTCCATCCTAGTAGTCTGTCTTCTGCAGTAGGAAGAGGATCCTTGAAGGGACAGGGTGATAATCTCCCCTTTGCTCACATCCCCCTACTTCTTCTGTCTACATTTCTAGTAGCCCAGTCAGTCAATCGTATTCACTGAGCACTTACTGTGTGCAGAGAACTCTACTAAATGCTTGGGGGAGTACAGCATGCCCACATATACAACAGACACAGCCCCTGCCCACATTGTGGATCACTTGTCTGTGATTTTATCCAAATCCCTCTTGAACCTGCTGATATTTTCAGCCTGCACGGCATACTGTGGTAACAGATTTCATATACCTACCACCCACTGTGTGAAGTGCTTCGTTTTGTTTGCTTTGAACCTACCACCTTCAAGCTTCACTGGATTCCCCATCATCCTGTTGTTGTGAGATTAGGAAACAACAAACCTGTGTTTGGCCTGTCCACATTCTTCATGATTTTTGTAAACTTCTGTCATGTTTTCTCTCATATATGATATGAGATTATATATCAAATCAATTCACTGAAGCCAGTTACACCTTCTACCTACTTTCTTTTTAAATCATAAAGGGGAGGACCACTTTGAGATGTGGTTTATGAATTTTGGTAAGATTCTGTTGGGCAATAGGCCTTGTAGAATGTTTATTTAAAATACCAGTATGAAAATATCTTTGGATCATAGATTTGAGGACAAAACACTGAATTGATTTCATTTTATTTTTCCCAATTTATCGTCTGTTTCTAGCAAGCTGCCATAAATAAATGATATAAAATGTTTTGAGGGAGTGACTGACTCACCAGTTTCAGAGACTGCTCTGGACTTTCTCCACCTCATATTTTTTAAATACACAATCAAAAACTAAGAGAATTGTAAACCTGCCCATATTGATTTTTATATTAAAAAATAGAAGTTGAAAGGCAGCACCACAGCTGCTGTAGGCACTACAATTGGTTTGAGACTGGATAGCCTTACTAAATTCTAATAATCTCCTAATTGTGGTTTTTTTAAACAGAGTTATCATACATGTTTTTGAACCTATTTTTTCTTTTTTCATGAATATATGTCATCATAAGAAAATTCCCTAATTCCAAATACTGCTATGAGCATTAACTGAGATGACATACAAATGAGATCGTAAATAATCATTAAAAATGTAAAATGGGATAATTTGCAAGTACTTTGAGTTCTCAGAAAGATATGGAGATTTGGATTCCATTCTTCATTCCATCACTCCATGGCTGTGTGACCTTGGGCAAGTTACTTAACTTTTCTGGGCCTCAGTTTTCTCATCTCTAAAATGGGGATTAAATATCTGTTCTCCTTCCCCCTTAGACTGGGAATCCTTAAAAGGAACTGATTAAGTTCTGATTATCTTGCATCTTCCCCAGATCTGAGCACAGTGCTTGGCACATAGTAAGCACTTAACAAATATCATTATTCTTCTTCTCATTATTAATATTATTGTAGTACTTTCATCAGGAGGAGCTTTAATTACATGTATAGGGATGACATTGTGCTAGTTGTTCTACAAAGCAAATTAAGCAGGAGATCTTAGCCACCTAGTGAATTCTATTCTCTAAAGTAGTGTGTGTATGTGTGTCTGTGTTCAAGAATATATTATCTGTAGTTCATAATTTTTAATTGATAGAAATTCCATATGAAAGAATGCATTCTAAATGATTTCCTGCAACAAATAAGAACTCCTAAAAAATGAAATAAAACACATATGGCACCATAATCTGGTACAGCATTCTGAAAGAATTCATTCTTTCTCTTCTATGCTTGTATGTACACTTTCCCTCTCTTGCTTTCCTGTCTTGTAGCCCTAAAGCCCTCCTGCTTCTCTTTCTTACTGTATTTCCCTTCTCACCACTCACCTGCCTGCCTGCCTTCCAAAACTTTCTCCTTTGATTTCCCTGACTGTATCTTTCTCTCCCTTTCCCCTATCATATTTTTGCTTAAGGTTTAAGGAAGGACATTTCCAGCCACTCCTGAAAGTAAGAGGTTAGAAAGATGATTTCTATAGAAGGAAAGGAGTTTCTATCCCATTGCATGAGGTAATCAATAGGTCCAGTGACACTGCTCCACCCAGACTTTACAGTTGCTGCTACTTTTCTTTATTTCTGAACAGAAGATGCAGCTCCAAAGGAGCGTCTTTCACATTGCATTTAAGTTGTGACTAGAAAAATACCTGTAGTATAGCCATTGCACATACCAAATGAGCAGTTGAACACACATCATGGTCTCATCCATCCAAGCAACAAAATGTATCGAGTGTCTGCATATGCAGTGAATTGTACTAAATTATGTGGGAGAACACATGATTCCTACCCTTGAGAAGTTTATAATCTAATGGGAGAAGCGGGATAAATGTAAATAAACAATAAACATTTACAATCTAATAGGAGAGACAAGGCAAGCACAGATATATATATATATATATATATATATATATATATATAAACACAAATGATAGAAACACATAAACACATTTGTAACCAACTACATCTGTGCTGACGTATAAATATACAATAGTTAAAATCACTATCGAGCTTCAGTTCAATTTGCACTTACAGACAGCCACACACCCAATGTGAGTGCCCATAACCAGCAGGCACAAATTCGACTCAAACCTTTAACCTGTAGCCTCTGATGAGCCAGAGTCTTTCCCTGAATACGTTGTGCAAAGCTCCTCGAATTCAGTGGAAATATTGCAGAATTGCAAGAAGCGCTTTGATCCTGAAACGGTATGGAAGCAGGGATAGCACTAAGTTCCACTATTTGTAAAGTCTCATCCTTAACATAAAATAGAGGATTTTCTTAACCCCACCTCCCACCTTTTTACTGTCGAATGGAAATGGAGATTGGTTTAATCAGAATTGGGCTCAGGGAACAAATTGAAAGGATGCGGGAGTGAGGGAGAAAAAAGATCAATGGGAAGAGCAGAAGAGAATTTAGTAATTGAGAAGTGGATGTTGTTATTTGCCTAAGGGGAGATGGGAGTGATTGCTTATGTGTTGTCACTGTGGTAGAGTTTGAACCTGTTAATTTGCTGCACAAACTTTTTTTCACATTCTGAGCCGTTGAATTCTGCCCTGTTGAGGAACTGCAAGTTTTAACTTCTGTCATTAAGCACTGAAGATGATCATTGCTTTCTAATAATCCAGGCAAGAGAGCCTACTTTCATTTTTAATTCACGTGTAAAAGTTGCGAAGCAAAAACTGAGTGACATTCTCCCAACTATTTCTGAAAATGAAATGAGCCCTGCTATTTAGCCTGTGGAAAGATCTCAGACAGCTAGAATTGCAAGAGTATTGATGAAATGTTAAATTGTGCTAAAATAGCATCACACCCTTGGTCCCCAGATGAGATCCCAGATAAATGTGTGAATGTTTTCCTAGTGTTTTTCTAATCTTCTGTCAAACTGATCCCCAAACATAGTTCAAATCTGGTTTAACCCTCACATAAAATTTGTTTGCCACGATTTTCTTGATTTCTGAGGTTAACACTAGATTTAGCATCCATTTTTCCTGACAAAGAGAATGGCACTTATCTTCTCTACCTCTCTTTGTCCTGACTCAATCAACTTATCTACTACAAACAAGTAGTACTTTTCTTTGTCATGCAGAGTCTGACCATTAACAAAGGTCAAAGACCAAAGAAATTCAAGATTAAAAAGAAATGTAATGATTTGGAAATGCTATTTCACTAGTATTATTTCCTTAGGCAACCTAAATCATTTAATAGAAAGGACTTTTTTTAACCCTTTAATGATTGAGACACTGGCTTCAGCCTGAACAGGGTATGTGTTTCCTTTTGCTTGTAGAAGAGCACTGCAGTGCTTTCATTTATTTCTCCAGCGACGACCCTGCTGAAGTTGCATTGACTGAACACAGGACAGACACTGAGATCAATCCTACTGGGACCCAAGGCCCTTGGGGTAGTGCTTACTCAAAATCGATCAGACCCTTCAGCTATGCCTATCAACATTGGCTTTCACATTTTCCTTTCATTTCACTACAGCTCTTTTCTTCCAACCTGTTTTGAGAGTACAGCAAGAGGTACTGTATATCTGCATGCTTTGGTAAAATAGCTTGATCTTTAGTGCTATTAGCCCCTCCTTTATGAACCAATTGTGATTGTTAATGCAATTTAATAAAAGCTTTCCACATGCCCTACTAATTGAGAGTGAAAAAAAAAAGGTCTGTGTGGTGTGGTCCTTTGCTTATTCCAACTTTGTCAGTGTTTCAAAGTCATGTTCTTCCCAGTTGACATCATATAAACAGAGACATTTTGATATCCATCAACTGATCATCATGCCTTGGAAACTGCATTCCTCTGTGTTCTGCTAAATATCTATTGGCCTGGCTGTACAGGAAAGAACCAGTGTTCAGATAAAGAATGATTTCTCCTGATTATCTATGGTGACTGAATTCAATCTTTTTATTAGACTTCCGTATTGCAAGGTTTTTTTTTTTGGCCAACTGTGTCAGAGCAGATGATAAATGAAGACTGTAATAAAGCAATGGGCTAAACTAATTTCATTGATGCATTTTTAAACATGGTTAAACCATTTTGAATGCAACTTTGGAAACAGTGTTTCTGAACCTGTTTGATAAAAGTGCATCAATGGAATTAGTTTAGCCTGTGGCCTTTATTAAATTATCTGTTCTCAATTACGTAGATTCCATGTGTTAGGTCTGTGCTGATTACAAGCAGCAGGGAGAAAAAAAAATTCTAGCGGTGGAGCGAGGCAGATCCTTACTATTTCATCTGATAGCATGAGAATCCTTATAAAATACTACCAGGAAGTCATTTCATTTGTTAAAATAATAGAGAAAGCTGTCAGAAGAAAATAATAGCATTACTATTAGGGCCTTTTTATCTTCATTCTGTTCTCTTGCCCCACTGCTCCTTTCCCCCTCATATGTCTGTCTTAAAATCCACTCCCAAATTATGTGGTATCAACTCTGAATCATAACATAAAACATGAAATATGTTTTTACTAATTGTGATAGGAATAAAAATCAAGCAGTCTGCTTCTGTTTTTTTTAAATATATCAGCAGCAGTATTTAAGTGATGACACACAGTAATTTGTTCATTCTTCTGAAAGTGTAATTTACAAGGCAATGGCAGATAAACATAGCTATACAAGATTCATTTACAGTGACACAATGGCAGATACACAGAGCAGAACCCTGCCTATGAGATAAAGTGGACTGAGTGACTTATGCAGTAATTAGGGGATAATTGTCATTAACCTCACAAACAGTAGTTTACCCATATTGTTTAAAAGGCTCCAGGATGCATAATGACAAGGTAATCTGTCAAAGCGCTAGGGGGAAATATTAATAAGATTTGTGCAAGCCTGGATAGAAAATATGCAGAAAGCGGCCACATTAAGCTAATTGGTGGATGAATATACACTTGTAAAAGTGCTTCTAATGGCACGTTTGCTGCTCTCCAAATGACTACCGTTAATGTGGAGAAGTGGGTTGCTTAGAAAGTCAGGACTGCTGGGACAAGAGGGTATTAAGGCATGCAGACACAGTTATTATTACCTTGCACACCACAACATTCTTTTGCTTTTCAGTGTTTTATAATAATATATAAAGATGAACCATTGGATATGTACATTTTATTGTCTAGAATTGTTTCTGTCATGAAGATAGAAGCTCAAATGAATATTCTTTTTTGATCACCTCTATTTTTCTGCCTGGAAAAAATCATCTGAATTTAAGTAAATACATAAAATGTGCATATTGAAGTACAGTCAATGACAGTACAGCATTTAACTTGCAAAATACATATGGTACAGTAGAAATGCTTGTATATGCATAGTTAATATGAGCAATCAAAAAAGAATATTCGTTACCAGACTTGTGTATATATTACAAGTAATAATGTTTAGTTCCCTAATGAATACTAAAGCTGAAAATTAATCTTCATTTTCTGCCATTCTTGTATCAGAGAAGGGCACAGCTGAATCTCCCAATTTGTCTTTAATCCTAAATATTCTTCTGCATGTATTTCATTGATCATTATTCATTTGGGCTTCCAAGTTCTATTTTTCCCCCAACAAACATGTTGGTAAATGCCACAATGACTGTACAATCCCTTTTACATTAAATTGAAATGGAATCTGTGTGGCAGCATTCCCTGAACAAACGATAGAAAAGTCTAAATGCAAAACTCTAAATTATTACCCAGAGCAACCCTAGAAAGTTGGGGTAATAGTTGAAGTTTTGTCCTTGATTTGCTGAATTATTCTGAGGCTTTTCCCCTTGCAACACTCTACCCCCACCACATCCATTTTGGTATGTATAATTGCCCTAATTATCAACGATACAAATGTGTATATTTGTGTTTGTGTGTGAATACATGCATTTGTATCATTGATAAGGGCATATACATATATATGATGTTTATTTAGCACTTACTGTGTGCAGAGCACCATACTAAGTGCTTGGGAGAGTGCAGTTCAGCAGAGTTGGAAGCCAAGTTCCCTGCACACAAGGAACTTGCAGTCTAGAGAGAGAGACAGATATTAATATGAATAAATAAATTATAGCTATGTACATAAGTGCTGTGGGGCTGAAGGGTGTCCTGTGGAGTGAATAAAGGATGTAAATCCAAATGCAAGGGTGATGCAGGAGGGACTGGAAGAAGTGGAAATGAGGGCTTAATTGGGAAAGGCATCTTGGGGGAGATGTGCTTTTAATAAGGCTTTGAAGGTGAGGAGAGTACTGCTCTGTCGAACATGGAATGTGTCTGTTTATTGTTATATTGTATTCTTTCAAGCATTTAGTACAGTGCCTTAACTCAGCCCTCTCCTCTGCCAGACAAAACTATCTCTCCTCCCTTATTGACACCCATGCCCATCATCCCCGTCAGCTCTTCTGTACATTCAACTCCCTTCTCAGGCCCCCGGTTCCTCCCCCTCCTCCTTCCCTCACCCCCAACAATCTGGCCTCCTACTTCATTAACAAAATTAAATCCATCAGGTCCGACCTCCCCAAAGTCACTCCCCCTGCTTCTCCAACCCCCCGGCTCTCAACACTCTCTGCTACTCTCCCATCCTTCCTCAGAGGAGCTCTCCTCCCTCCTCTCAAGTGCTACTGTGGCCACCTGTGCTTCTGACCCCATTCCCTCTCATCTCATGAAATCTCTCGCTCCATCCCTTCTCCCCTCCTTAACTTCCATCTTCAACCTCTCACTCTCCACTGGTTCCTTCCCCTCCGCCTTCAAACATGCCCATGTCTCTCCCATCCTAAAAAAAACCCTGTCTTGACCCCACCTCACCTTCTAGTTATCGCCCCATCTCCCTCCTACCATTCCTTTCCAAACTCCTTGAACGAGTTGTCTACACGCACTGCCTCGAATTCCTCAACACCAACTCTCTCCTTGACCCCCTCCGGTCTGGCTTCCATCCCCTACATTCCACGGAAACTGCCCTCTCAAAGGTCACCAATGACCTCCTGCTTGCCAAATCCAACGGCTCATACTCTATCTTAATCCTCCTCGACCTCTCAGCTACCTTCTACACGGTGGACCACCCCCTTCTCCTCAACACGCTATCCAACCTTGGCTTCACAGACTCCATCCTCTCCTGGTTCTCCTCTTATCTCTCCGGTCATTCATTCTCAGTCTCTTTTGCAGGCTCCTCCTCCCCCTCCCATCCCCTTACTGTGGGGGCTCCCCAAGGTTCAGTTCTTGGTCCCCTTCTGTTCTCGATCTACACTCTCTCCCTTGGTGACCTCATTCACTCCCACAGCTTCAACTATCATCTCTATGCTGATGACACCCAAATCTACATCTCTGCCCCTGCTCTCTCCCCCTCCCTCCAGGCTCACATCTCCTCCTGCCTTCAGGACATCTCCATCTGGATGTCTGCCCGCCACCTAAAACTCAACATGTCCAAGACTGAACTCCTTGTCTTCCCTCCCAATCCCTGCCCTCTACCTGACTTTCCCATCACTGTTGGTGGCACTACCATACTTCCCGTCTCACAAGCCCGCAACCTTGGTGTCATCCTCGACTCCGCTTTCTCATTCACCCCTCACATCCAAGCCGTCACCAAAACCTGCTGGTCTCAGCTCCGCAACATTGCCAAGATCCGCCCTTTCCTCTCCATCCAAACCGCTACCCTGCTAGTTCAAGCTCTCATCCTATCCCGTCTGGACTACTGCATCAGCCTTCTCTCTGATCTCCCATCCTCGTGTCTCTCCCCACTTCAATCCATACTTCATGCTGCTGCCCAGATTGTCTTTGTCCAGAAACGCTTTGGGCATGTTACTCCCCTCCTCAAAAATCTCCAGTGGCTACCAATCAATCTGCGCATCAGGCAGAAACTCCTCACCCTCGGCTTCAAGGCTCTCCATCACCTTGCCCCCTCCTACCTCACCTCCCTTCTCTCCTTCTCCAGCCCAGCCCGCACCCTCCGCTCCTCTGCTGCGAATCTCCTCACCGTGCCTCGTTCTCACCTGTCCCGCCATCGACCCCCGGCCCACATCATCCTCCTGGGCTGGAATGCCCTCCCTCTGCCCATCCGCCAGGCTAGCTCTCTTCCTCCCTTCAAGGCCCTACTGAGAGCTCACCTCCTCCAGGAGGCCTTCCCAGACTGAGCCCCCTCCTTCCTCTCCCCCTCGTCCCCCTCTCCATCCCCCCGTCTTACCTCCTTCCCTTCCCCACAGCAACTGTATATATGTATATATGTTTGTACATATTTATTACTCTATTTATTTATTTATTTTACTTGTACATATCTATTCTATTTATTTTATTTTGCTAATATGTTTGGTTTTGTTCTCTGTCTCCCCCCTTCTAGACTGTGAGCCCACTGTTGGGTAGGGACTGTCTCTATATGTTGCCAAGTTGTACTTCCCAAGTGCTTAGTACAGTGCTCTGCACACATTAAGTGCTCAATAAATGCGATTGATTGATTGATTGTCCCACTTGGGCACCACCCCGGGAATCCAGACATGAACACATCAACCTGACTGACAGACTTCATTTCAGATTTTACTATTTTCCAGCCCAAACCTTGCACACTGCTGTCACTGTGTGAGCCTCCTGGCTAATCTCACAGTTCAGACAAGGTGGTGGCAGGGTGGAGAGTGGAGCCCAGAGGCAACAGAGTGTCTAGTCAACAGTTCTTGATTGAATGGTCTCTCAGGCCAAGCAGGAGGTATGCACAATGATGCATCTTACAGAATATCTATATCTATCTTTCTATCTATCTATCTACCTTACCTATCTGACCTCACCCTAGTGCTTTCCATCCCTTCCATGCTCAATTACAACCCAAAGTACTAGAATTACACTCCCCTAGTATTTAGCTGGTTGATGTGTGAATTTGGTTATTGCCATCAGGACAGTAGCACAAGATCCACTAGGTGTTTCCAATCTAATGCCTAAACATCACAGACCCAGACAATTATGATTAAAGAGAGCCATTTCACTAAAGGGTTGCCAATGGGCAATTTGGTAAATAGGAACTTTGCAGTGAGGGTAAAGCTTTAGGGAAAATCAGTGCTTTTTTCCTACATAAAAAACAAAAAACAAACCATAAAACAACCTTCCAGATCTGTTGACCTCCACGTCTGAGCCTGACTTCAGGACCATCCAGAGGCAGCACTTTCAGGGCCCCAACCATTCCCCAGGAGAGTGGTTGGTATGGCACCAAATTCATCTGTTGGAATAAATGATCTTCCCTCCTGCCTCGCCCCTCTGCCCCCCCTCCACATCCCTCTAGCAACTCCATCACCTAGGAACTGGCCCTCTTGTCTTTGAGACTATTGTAGGCAGAGATGAACAGTAAGTTTCTTCAATAATAATAGTTCTGGAGATTGGAGCTGGGCTAACTAGCTGCTGGTGGCAGGAGCAGAATGGCACTTAAAAAAAATCCTCCTTTTTTCCTATTTTCTTCACCTAGCATAGTATTTGTTTTCCTGGGGGTGACCGTTGACATTTGTTGGCTGGATCTGCAGTTGTTTAAGTGAAATGGATGTTTGAGCACTATTGGGCTTGATTTGCTCCGAGTAGAAAACCTAAATGATTACACTGCTGCCTTCTCAAGTGCATTTACTGCGGGTGATAAGATAGAATATTCCCTCTGCTTCTCGCATACCTAAAGTCCTAGGAAACCTAGCCAGCTCTAGTTTGATTTACTTCTGAGGGACAGACAGCCATGCCATTTTAAGTTCAAGCAGTGCTCACCCTAAATGCCAAGGGGCAAGAAAAGGTGTCTGACCATATTTTCATGGGCCAAGTATGCAGAGAGTCTCTCTTGCAGCCCTTGCACGCATGGATGCAATGCCATCGCTGACTGCATCATCTTCAAACTGAAGAGCAACTCTACAATTAACCATTTTAAATTTGTGACTTCTTAACATGTTTTACAAAAAGCTTTTTTTTTCCTGAAAAATCATTTTTATTCTTAATACCAACATAACAAAATCTTCCTTGTAGCCCCATGGCCTAGTAGAAGCGGCATGGCCTAGTGGAAAGAGCACAGGCCTTGGAGTCAAAGGACCTGGGTTCTAATCTTGCTCTGCCACATACCTGCTGTGTGACCTTGGGCAAGTCACTCAACCTCTCTGTGTCTCAGTTCTCTCATCTGTAAAATAGGGATTCAATACCTGTTCTCCCACCTACTTCGAATGTGAGCCCCATGTGGGATCTGACTATCTTGTATCCACCCCAGAGCTTAGTACAGTACTTGGCATGTAGTAAGCACTTAACAAATGCAACAATTATTAATTGTTACTGTTATTTTTAAAAATGCACATTCAGGAAATTCTCCTATAACTTGGGGATTACGGTCTTGAAGAAACTCTCATTAAATAAATTAATTTGTCATATTTCCCACTATCGTATTACACCGCACACATACACACAACCGTTTCTTCTAGGATCACGTCACATTCTATCCAGGCATTTACATGTTGTTGGAAGAAATTTCCCTGTTCTTCAAGTACAGTTCTTACCAAAATAAATAGTGAAAATACATACTGTAGAGTAATGGGGTCTATGAACGTACACACACAAGGTATGATTGTCCTTTTTAAAGATGATACCAGATGGTGAGAGACTATTCATGCGTTTGGGTGTGGCTGTGAAGAGGGACGTGTGACCGATCAATCAGTCACTAGTATTTACTGAGCACCTACTGTGTGCAGAGCACTAAGTGCTTAGAGACAACACGATAGATTTAATTAAAATAATCCATTCTACGGTTTGAATGCTACAACAGGAGTGATTTATAATGGGGTTAATGTTCAGAAGAAGGGAGTCAAAAAAATGGAAGAGCCTACCCTCTTTTTGGTATAAATTCCTCTGTTTTCCAAGCTGTCGTGTGTGCGTGTGTGTGTGTAAAGTATGTGCATGTGAAGATTGCTCTTTACTAAAAATATATGTAAGTTAAACCAAGTCATTTGGCTTGGTTTATTTACAAACTATGTACTGTTACTCAGGAAATTTGTGTGGTGAATTTTAAGTGAGACCAACTAAAACTTACTGAATTTGGAGGAGAGTTTGCCATGGGAATCCTGACAGGCCTTTAATCGAACTTAGCAGGAGCTGCTATGATTAAATATGTTGTAACACCACAGTGATCTATCATAGTTTTAAAATAAAAATGCTGTACAGACTGCTACTAAGAAAAAAGTGATAGTCCTTTATTAATTTTACATTTTTATTAGCTTCACAATCAAGAGCATTCTGTAACAAAGTGAATATTTTATCAAAAGTCAAACAATATGTTTTAAAAATCACAAGAAACATTTAAAATGAGTGTCCTGGCATTCTTACAATGTTACCTCTGGCAGTGATAATATTTTGGGATTTTTTTTTGTAAGTTCTTGTTAGGGTATAATTAATAAAGAATTTTTGTTTAAAGACTTACCTTTTTCTCTAGAAAATATAGTTTTTCAGTTATGGACACTGAAAAGAAAATGACTGTCTCCTAGCAAATTTTTTTTTAAAAAAAACTTTCTTCAGGGGATAACCAATTCACATGGGCTACTGAAATGAACAGTCAACTATTCTCATAGTCTATGTTATACAAAACTTCTAATTTTATCCAAAGAGAAGTATTTCTTGATTTTGCGTCTTTTCCTGCAAGTATATATATTATGCTCCACCTCATTATGCCAATATTCTTCAAGATCAAGCATTTTGAATGCTACAACAGGAGTGATTTATAATGGGGTTAATATTCAGAAGAAGGGAGCCAAAAAAATGGAAGAGCCTTCCCTCTCTCTGGTATAAGTTCCTCTGTTTTCCAGGCTGTTGTGTGTGTGTGTGTGTGTGTGTGTGTGTGTGTGTGTGTGTGTGTGTGTGTAAAATATGTACAGGTGTGTTTGTAATACAGACCTTTTAAAATGAGGTTAGAATTACTTGTCTTTATGTGAAAACAAATCCAGTTTTGAAATAACCTATGATTTTAAATACTAGTTTTGCAGCTGTGCTAAATGGTAGCTTTCATTCTTGGCAGAGAATTCTTTAATGTTGTGTCTCTGAGTGCTCCAATGTTCAACCAAGCTGTGGAAGCTGCTTTTGCATTTATTTCTCTTTGGGAAGGAAAGGGAGTGGGGCAAAGTCTTCTAAATCACTGCCCTTTACAGGCTGGATGTCTTGAATTTAGTATCAGTGGCTGTATAATCACGACAAGTTGTGTAACCCTCTCTCTGATATATGCAAGCCCTGATGCAAACCCTGGGTCGATTGGAAGAACTTCTACAGAGAAGTGTCCTCTAGGTAGATCTTTAGGTAGATGAATATTAACAAAGAAAATCTATCCATTTGTTTAGGGGGAGAGTTTTCCCATGTAGGTACAACAACTAGGAAATGTTTTGTTCTTCAGAGTAGCTCTACCTTTGAGATGTTTTGAGGAATAGTACAGTGCTGTGCATACAGTAAGCACTCAATAAATACGATTGAATAAATGAATAAATGACTGCCATGTAATTTACTTGTAAGTAAGGAGGTGAGATGCTCCTGAGAAATTCAGAAAAATGCAAGTGCTTAAATCATGAAATTTTCATTACCAAAAACTCATATTGATATTTCACATATGGAAGCACACATACGCACCCACACACATGCATGTGTGGGTGTGTGTTTCTATATGTGAAATAATATGAGTTTTTGGTAATGAAAATTTCATGATTTAAGCACTAGTAATGAAATATATAATAATATATGTAACCTTACAATTGCATTATGACAATAGATTTCAGTCTGCTTACTGATATTTCAGTAGTTTCATGCTGGCCTCAGAAACGTTACTCTGAAATACTAGGGAAGGCAGAAGCGTTTTGTGAAATGATAGAAATGTATAATTTTGTTTAGTCTCTCAACATAACTGTTTAAGTGTATATTGTACTTGTTAGCATTGCACCTCTGTCAGTTCGTAACAAGAAATGTGTGTTTAATGTAAACTCGTTAAAATAAATATGTCTGCCAAGTTGTTTTCCCACATAATTTCAAGTGTTTCTCAGAAATTATCACAACAGTGCTCCAAGACATTCATTGAATATTTCCCAGAATCTGTAATTTTAAAAAATGAACTTTCTGGTATTTTTTTATTTTTGTTTTTCTCTCCATATATAATACACTTTTGCTACAAACACCCTGTCTTAGTGATGCCAAGCAGTATATTAGAAGGATAAAAATAGTCTAAGAAAAAAGGAGAGACATTAATTGGCTGAAGGTAATAGAGGGCATATGAATCGGTAAAGCTTTTCACCCAAAAGAAGGGTTTTAAGTAACCTGATTTGAAAATGTAGATTCAGGGTTGAAATACCAGCCCATTGCACATAGTTCTGGTTCATCTAGTAAAACAGATTTATTTTTTTGTCGGGGAGGGAGAATTAAGGGAGAGAATTGAAAGACTTTAGACAAAATCTTAATTTTTAAAAAGAATTTTCCGAACTCAAAAATCTTCAAGGATTTTAAACTTCACTGTACTCTCTTCCACAGAAATCCTCTCCCAAACTCCCCTTTACATGACCAACCCTTTCAGACTCATCAACATGGTAGGGAACTTTGTGTTTTTCTTCTACCGTAATCAATTAAATGGACGGAGTGTTCCTGTTCATATTATCCGAGATAATCATTCTGAGCCCATCACTTGTTTTCCAAGTGACCCAGAAGTTAGAATGAAATGTATCCTAACTCCTGGGTCACATTCTGAAACATCTCCAACTAACCCGTAGGTCAGCAATATCCAGGAATCGAGTTCAGGATGATTAACTGTGGTTACTCTTCACAGACGTAATACAAAGGGTATGTGTGTGTCTGTGCATCTATAGCTACATTAATAATATCTAGAGAGAGAAAACTCTAGGTGATTTTCCCAGTGTGTGATGGTCAAATGATACAAAGGAAAGGAACTGGAGATAAAATATAGTCCAAGATTTGTGAATTATTGAAAGGAGATAGATATTTAAAATGAGACTTCGGAACTAGAGATTCGCATTAGCTTTATGGGCCTTATGTTGTTTGCAGTGAATAAACAACCATATGAAATCAGTTAATAACGATATAAACAGTAGTGATATTGTGGCATGGCTTGGTTAAGTCCGGTTGTATTGAAGAATTTAAACAAGTTCTGTGCTTCAGTAAATGTTCAAACACTGTGTTTGTGCTTGTCTTGATCATTAGGGAGAAGGGAGACAAAATTGAAAGCTTTTGTCATATACATGGTGAAGGTCATTGATTATTATTGAGTAGATTCTAGGAGAAAATTTTGCATTTGAGATTATTGAAAATAGGAAATTAATATTACAAAAAGTATGTAAGTATGAATGGTGAACACCTGTTCTTGTATTAATGTAAGCGCTCAATAAATACTCTGGATTGGTTGACGGATTGATAATATCTTCAGAAAAATCCTGATGGCTGTTTGTCATTTTATTAAGCACTTTAAGTTCATCAAAGGAGACAGTGGATTAATTTAAAAAACACACTTAAAGATTCAACATTATTCAGAAATTTAAAATAGTAATAACAACATAATAATTCTGGAATTTGTTAAACACATACTATGTGCTACGCACTATACTAAGCACTGGGGTAGAGAAGCAGCATGACTCAGTGTAAAAGAGCAGGGGCTTTGGAGTCATAGGTCATGGGTTTAAATCCCGGCTCTGCCAATTGGCAGCTGTGTGACTTTGGGCAAGTCACTTAACTTCTCTGTGCCTCAGTTGCCTCATGTGTAAAATGGGGATGAAGACTGTGAGCCCCACGTGGGACAACCTGATCACCTTGTAACCTCCCCAGCGCTCAGAACAGTGCTTTGTACATAAGTGCTTAATAAATGCCACTATTATTATACAGTATATGCAGTTTGGACACAGTCCCTGACCTAAACAGGACTCACGGCTTAAGTAGGAGGGAGAACAAATATTGAACCCCCATTTTACAGAGGAGGAATCTGAGGCACAGAGAAGTTCACTGATTTAGTCGAAGTCACACAAGCAGGCAAATGGTCGAGCTGGGATTAGAACTCAGGTCCTCTGACACATGCTCTTTCCACTAACCGCGATGGAACAGGTATAATATGTACTGTAACAGAAATGGAAATGATTTACTCTGGAAATCTTAGCTGTATTAAGTCATGTGTTAAGTGATTTGCATTCTGCTGGAGATAGGAATAACCCAAGCTGTGTTACTGGGTGATAGTCTCCCATTCCCACCTCTGGACCAAAAGAACACAACCCCTTCATTAGCAATGACCAGCAGCACCCTAATTTGGGCTGACTCTCAAGAGTCCAACTACCAGAGACCAATGATATAACTAAATATACAATAACTAAATATGTAGTACATAACTAAATGTACAGAAGTAGCGTGGCCTAATGGAAAGATGACCTCATATCTCTCATTCAACACACATATTCAATCTGTCACCAAATCCTGTCAATTTTACCTTCACAGCATCTCTAAAATCTAGGCGCCTCCTCTGCTCTCCACCCCCCTAACTGTGGGTGTCCCTCAAGGTTCAGTTCTGGGTCCCTTTCTATTTTCCACTACCACCCACTCCCTTGGAGAACTTATTCACCCACCCCCTTAGCTTCAACTACTACCTCTATGCAGATGATTCCCAAATCTACATCTCCAGCCCTGATCTCTCTCCCTCTCTGCTATCTCATTTCCTCCTTCCTTCAAGACATCTCTACTTGGATGTCCTGCTGTTACCTAAAACTTAACATGTCCAAAACAGAACTCCTTGTATTCCCAACCAAAGGTTGTCCTTCTGACTTTCCCACCACTGTCCTTCCTGTCTCAAAAGCCCATAACCTTGGCATTATCCTTGAATCCTCCCTCTCATTCAACCCACATATTCAATATATCACTAAATCCTGTCTGATCAACCTTCACAACATCACTAAAATCTGTCCTTTCCTCTCCATCCAGACTATCACATTAATCCAAGCACTTATCCTATCCCACCTTGATTATCCTATCAGCCTCCTTGCTGACCTCCCTGCCTCCTGTGTCTCTCTTCTTCAGTTCATACTTCACTCTGCTACCCAGATCATTTTTCTACAAAAATGTTCAGTCCACATTTCCCCCTCCTCAAGAATCTCCAATAGTTGCCCTCCACCTCCACATCAAACAGAAACTCCTTACCGTCGACTTCAAAGCACTCACACTTTACCCCTCCTACCTCACCTCGCTACTCTCCTATCACAACCCAGACCACACACTTCACTCCTCTAATGCCAACCAACTCACTGTACCTCAATCTCACTTATCTCACTACTGACCCGTCACCTACATCCTGCCTCTGGCTTGGAACACTCTCCCTTTTCATATCCAACAGACAACTATTGAAGGCACATCTCCTCCAAGAGGCCTTCCCTGATTAAACACTCATTTCCTCTTTTCCCATTCCCTTCTGTGTTGCCCTGACTTGCTCCCTTTTATTCACCATCCCAGCCCCCTAGAACTTATGTAGATATCCATAATTTATGCATTTATATTAATGTCTGTCTCCCCATCAAGACTGTAAGCTTGTTGTGGGCAGAGATTGTGTCTGTTACAGTGTTGTGTGGTACTCGCCCAAGCACTTACTACAGTGCCCCACACACAGTAAATGCTCAATAAATACTTTTGATTAATTGATTAATTCATTTGATTAGAATCTGCCCTTTCCCCTCCATCCAATGCTGTTCCTGTGCTGATTTATGCACTTGTTATATTCCCCATAGTCTATTGCATCAGCCTTCTCACTGACCTCCCTGCCTCCTGTGTCTCCCCACTCTAGCTTTTACTTCACTTTGCTGCCCCGATCATTTTTCTAAATAATCGTTCAATGTCTCCCCACTCCTCAAGAACCTCCAGTGGTAGCCCATCTGCCTACGCATTCAACATGGACTCCTTTCCACTGGTTTAAGCACTTAGTCATCTCTCCCCCTCCTACTTTACCTCACTGATTTCCTACTACACCCCAGGCCACCCACTTCGGTCCTCTAACCCCAACCTACACACTGTACCTTGAATTTGTCTACCTTGCCACCAACCCCTTTACCAAATCCTCCCTCTGGCCTGGAACTCCCTCCCTCTTTACATACAACAGACCACCACTCTCCCCAACTTCAAAGCCCAATTAAAATCACATGTCCTCCAAGAGGCCTTCCCTGACTAAGCCTTCATTTCCCCTACTCCCTCTCATCAACATCATCAGTATTCATGGAGCACTCTGTGTAGAACATTGTAGTAAGTACGTGGGAGAGTACAATGCAGCAAAGTTGGCAGACACATTCCCTGTCCACAACAAGCTTACAATCTCTCCCTACTGCATTGCCCACACACTTGTTTCTGTACCCTTTAAGCACTTGATATTCACCCCACTCTGAGCCCCACAGCACTTAGGTACATATCAACCAGTCAATCAATTGCATTTATTGATCACTTTATGCAGAGCATTGTTCTAAGCATTTGTGAGACTATAACAAAGTTGGTGGACGCATTCCCCACCCATAATAAGTTTACAGTCTAGCGGTGGAGACAGACATTAATATAAATACATATTTAAAATAAATTACTTATAATCATAAATAAATATCCCTAATTGATTTTAATGTCTATCTCCCCCTCTAGATTGTAAGCTCTTCATGGGCAGGGAGCATGTCTACCAACTCTGTTGTACTCTCCCAACCACTTAGTACAAGTGTTCTGCACACAGTAAGTGTTCCATAAATACCATTGACTGATAGTTTGTTTTGGGGTCAGAGGACCTGGGTTCTAATCCTTGCTCCATGCTTGCCTGCTGTGTGACCTTGGGCAAGTTATTTAACTTATCTGTGTGTTAGTTTCCATATCTGTAAAATGGGGTTAAAATACCTCTTCTCCCTTCTAATTATTCATTCATTCACTCATTCATTCAATCGTATTTATTGAGCACTTACTGTGTGCAGAGCACTGTACTAAGTGCTTGGGAAGTACAAATCGGCAACATATAGAGACAATTCCTACCCAGCAATGGGCTCACAGTCTAGAAGCTAATTAGACTATTAGCTCCATGTGGGACAGGAACTCTGTTTAACTTGATTATCTTGAATCTACCCCAGCACTTCTTCATGTGCTCGGCACATAATAAGTACTTAACAATTATTATCATTATTGTAACTACATAACAAGAAAATACCATTCATTCATTTTACAGTGCTTAAATGCAAAATTATGTAAAGTTTCTAATCTTTTCAAGAACTTAATGCTAATTCTGGTTTATAATTCTTTACAGTAATGTTTATCCAAGCAGAGTATAGCTCCTTGTTTTCACAAGAAAAGACATTTATTTTCACAAGCCAAAATGGCTCATGGCATTCCTCCTTCAGCAATGTAGACCAAACTATTAAACCAAATATTTTTCCAGTGTAATTCTTCTTAATTGAAAAAATATATCTATAGAGTCAAGTTTTTTCCATTAAATAAGGTATACTTATAAAGTGATAATTGCTGCTGTTCATTTACAAGCAAATCTTAAAGTAAATGTTTGCGAAAATAGTGATAACCAAGTCAATATAAAACTCAGAGGCATGTGGTTAGGGTATGCAGGTCATGCACTGCATGACCCAGCAGAAATCTAAAAATGTGACAATTACACTGTACATAAAAATTCTTTTTAAGTTTTATTATAATACTCATTATGTTTACTTTCTCTGGACCAAAACAGCACACATATGCTGTCTAATCTCATGTAATGCTATGCAAGCCCAGCATGCTTTTCAAAAATTCATGATACTATTGTGGGATTTTTGGGTTGTTGTTTAAAGTCAAAGTCATGCCTTAGAAATACATCTCAATTCCAGCTGTGTTTAAAACAGCTTAGTGCATGCACAGAAGGCCTTGAAGGTAGAGCTACCTTGGAAAGGTAGTAGAAGGCATTTATGCAAGTTGTATTTGGAACAGAGGTCAAATGAGCTTGCAGAAAGGCACAAGCATTCTGGAATTCTTCTTTTGGAGATGGATGGGGTGGGACGTATCATCAAGAGAAGGAAATAAAATAAAAGGAATGAGAAACATAGGTTACAGAGTTTTGATGAGTTTCCAATCATTGGAGGGCATGGTTTCCAAATTTTACCCTCAACCCATTTAATTTTTCTTTTCACTTTTTTTTTGTTGTTATTTTTCAATGGAATTTGTTAAGTGCTTACTATGTTCCAGGCACTGTACTAAGCACTGAGATAGAAACAAGATAGGTTGGTCACAGTCCGTATCCCACATGGGACTCACAGTCTTAACCCCCATTTTATAGATGAGGTTAACTGGGGCACAGAGAAGTGAAGTGACTTGATCAAGGTCACACTGCAGACAAGTGGCAGAGCCAGGATTAGAACCCGGATTCCCAGAACTATGCTCTTTCCACTAGGCCCTGCTCCAAGAACTCATTATCATCACTGACAAGACACATCCTTCCACTGATGCTTGACCACATCACAATCCTTTCCTCCTTCAAAGCTCTTCTATAAAGTAGTTTCCTCCAAGAGGGACTCCCACTTTCCTGGCTATGTCACCCATTCAGCTACTTTAGCACTCATATGTATATCCATTTATGTGGTATTTAATTTTTCTTGAGTGACTTTAATCATTTATTTCTATTTTATTACTCCTTTACCTGCTGTACATTTGGCTATTTGGGCCCGTTTGTCTTCCCCCTCCAGGACTGCAAAGTCCTGGAGGGAAGGCACTTCACCTTTGACTTCTATTGTATGTTTCCCCACTTGCCTAGTACAGGACTCTGCACACAAGTGTGTAATAAATGCTGTTGATGCTGATGATGACTTTATAGAATGCACGCAGGATACATAGCTTTATACTAGGCATTGAGATGAATTAACGGAATTAAACCTTAATTCCAATTTGGTGATGTGATTACTGTTTGTTAGCACCACAATGAGTCAAACAGCAGCCTCACTGCAATCTGATTCAGGAGCCTACTGAAAATATATTTATCTATTTCCTGCTTCTTTAGATGTGTATCAGGCAGCCGATATCAAATTTGCACTTTTAAGCAAAGTGAGTTTTATCCATGTGGAGAGGGCATCTGTATGCATTTGCTCATTTAAGTATATAGCAGATTTACAATAGCCTAAATTGAAGGAAAATGCTCCACTAGTCGGACTTTCAAGGTTCTTAGCATGTCCTGGTTTTTAACAGCAACCAAAAGAAATATCAGCCTTTGTAATCCTTTCCATCAAATACTCTGTAATGATTTAGACAATGCGATTATAGTCCTATGTGCCCCTGTCGACCAGTGTTTGATGACTGGAAACCTATCGGTGAAGGAATTTGGTGGAAAGGAACTAGTCTGTATGGCATTCAGTAGACATTGTCATTCCCATTTGCTTGTCAAAATACAAGATTGGTGGCAGCGTCAACTGACTGAAGGTGACAGCATATTCTGAGCTGTTGGAAAGTAAGACCCCCGTCTCTCCTCCGCCCAGAAAACAATGGCATCAGTATTTGATCATTGAATCTATTTCTATCAATATGTACTGAAATGGATTGCCTGAAATTACACTGGAGAATTTTTAAGTCTGACCTCCAGGCAACTTCCTAGTTACTAGCAAAAATGAAAGTGTGAAATGCTTTTTAATGTATATTTAACAACAGATAGTCTGGTGATTACTGATGTGTATTCTCAAAGGACTTTTCCCTTTGCTATCAGAAGAGGATGTTGAAACAACATTTTTACACATTTATGTATCTACATCTATTCCCATATTTACTTTTTAAATGCTTGTAACTCTCATGTGCCACAAGATGGTTTAAAAAGTCACCTATTTCAAGCTTAACTCAAAATTAAATCACAGCATTACAATCAGTTTTGGGAGACAGCATCATTTCATTCTGCTTTTTGATGTACCTACTTCGGAATGCTAGTCAAATGCCATTTTCACCAAAAATGAGAAAACACAGGGTATAGTTCGTTTTTCCATATGATATTCATTTTGGCCTTGGTTCCAAATCGGTGGGCTTTTTTTGTGAAGAAATCCCTCATCATTGGGACTGACTGCATTTAAGAGTAAATTCCATCAACTGTATTTAATTCTTTCCTATGGTAGCACCATCTAATAAGGATTAAGGTACAGTTTTCTGCATTTACAGTGGGTTGTGCAGCAAGATTTCATGTCTTACACTAATGTATGCTAAGCAGTTGCATAGTGCATAGATCACTGTTGCTAAAATAGCAGTATTGAAGGCATTTTAGATAACAGAGCCCCAGTGGTCTACATTTTGTTTGCTCTGACATTATTAAACTCAATCTGTTTCTCTAACTGTGACTCTAATTACTGCATTTGCATGGCAGAAAAGTTTGCTTTGTGGGTCGACTTCTATTACCAGAGCTTGCATGTTGTTTTCTGCACTTAGTGCACTCAGCAGAGCCCCTTGAATCAAATTGAATAATTATGCCAAATCAATAAGTTTTTGTGTTTGTCTTTGTTGTTTCTTTGATGTGGCCTCCAGGATGCTGCAGGCAAGGTGCTGGACCGCTGGGCCATCATGTCCCGAGAAGAAGAGATCATTACCCTTCAGCAGTTCTTGCGGTTTGGAGAAACCAAATCTATTGTAGAGCTGATGGCGATTCAGGAGAAAGAAGGGCAAGCTGTCGCAGTGCCGTCTTCAAAGACAGACTCAGATATAAGGACTTTTATCGAAAGCAATAATCGCACCAGGAGTCCAAGTCTCCTTGCTCACCTGGAGAATAGCAATCCTTCCAGCATCCATCATTTCGAAAACATCCCTAACAGCCTCGCATTTCTGCTCCCATTCCAGTACATAAATCCAGTCTCTGCCCCACTGCTCGGGTTGCCTCCAAATGGCCTCCTGCTGGAGCAGCCAGGGCTGAGGCTGAGGGAACCGAGCCTTTCGACCCAAAATGAATATAACGAGAGCAGTGAATCAGAAGTGTCTCCCACACCTTACAAGAACGAGCAAACGCCCAACAGGAATGCCCTAACCAGCATTACCAATGTGGAGCCCAAAACGGAGCCAGCTTGTGTATCCCCCATTCAGCCATCAGCGCCAATTAATGAGTTAGCCAAAACCGAGCACACGAAGAGCTCATTTCGTATCCACCGAATGAGAAGGATGGGTTCAGCCTCCAGGAAGGGAAGAGTGTTTTGCAATGCATGTGGTAAAACTTTCTATGACAAAGGTACGCTCAAGATTCATTACAATGCTGTCCATCTGAAAATCAAACACCGCTGTACGATCGAAGGCTGCAATATGGTCTTCAGCTCACTCCGAAGTCGCAATCGCCACAGCGCTAACCCCAATCCCCGCCTTCACATGCCCATGCTGAGGAATAACCGTGACAAAGATTTAATTCGAGCCACATCCGGTGCTGCCACGCCCGTCATAGCCAGTACGAAATCGAATCTCACGCTGACGAGTCCGGGCCGGCCTCCAATGGGTTTTACCACTCCTCCGCTGGACCCCGTTTTGCAGAATCCGCTTTCGAGCCAGCTGGTGTTTTCTGGATTGAAGACCGTCCAACCTGTTCCCCCATTTTACCGAAGTTTGCTTACTCCAGGGGAAATGGTTAGTCCTCCGACCTCTCTTCCCACCAGCCCTATCATACCGACCAGTGGCGGAGCAGAGCCGCATCCCCCACCTCCCTCTGAGCCAGTGGTTCCGGTTATGATGATGGCAGCGCATGAACCAAGTCCAGACCTGGCTCCCAAGAAGAAACCAAGGAAATCGAGCATGCCTGTCAAGATAGAGAAGGAGGTCATCGACACTGCTGATGAGTTTGATGATGAGGATGATGAGCCCAATGAGAGCGGAGCCATGGTCAGTGAAATCGGACATGACAACCACTGCCATTCCCATGAAGAAATGAGCCCAGGTTTGTCCGTGAAAGATTTCTCCAAACATGCTAGGAGCAGGTGCATTTCCAGGGCGGAAATAAGAAGGGAAGACAGTATGACGTCAGAGGACCAAGAGCATGAGCGAGACTATGAAAATGAGTCGGAATCTTCAGAGCCGAAGCTGTGTGAGGAATCGATGGAAGGGGATGATCGAATTGAAACTGAAGTGAATGACAAGCCCATGATGAATAACGAGAGACCCGATGAAAACCACAATGAGCCTTCTCACCAGGATGTCATCAAGGTGAAGGAAGAGTTTACAGACCCCACATACGACATGTTTTACATGAGTCAATATGGACTGTACAATGGGGGTGGCGCCAGTATGGCTGCACTGCACGAAAGTTTTACATCGTCTTTGAACTACGGCAGTCCTCAAAAGTTCTCTCCAGAAGGCGACCTGTGCTCTAGCCCAGACCCCAAGATCTGTTATGTGTGCAAGAAGAGTTTCAAAAGCTCCTACAGTGTGAAGCTTCACTACAGGAACGTTCACTTGAAAGAGATGCACGTCTGCACAGTGGCCGGTTGTAACGCTGCATTCCCATCACGGCGAAGCAGAGACAGGTCAGTAAATCTTCATTGACTGCTAAAGCTTTGTCGTTCAGTATAACACTGGACTTATCATTAGACAATTCAACTTAAGGTGTTTTGAAACAATATAGAGATTCCTTGCTGTGACCAAATGATAGCCACACTGTCATGTTAATGAAGGAATTGTCACATTTGTGTTTGTTGATTGTTGGCATGAAGAACCATATAGCATTTTATCGAGTAATGCATGCCATTCTCTCAGTGTGTGTGTGTGTGTTGGGGGGGGGGGTGTATTCATGCATATGTATGTGTGTAATGCCACATTTACACACCCCTGTCTGCCCCATATTCCTTCACTTAGAAGCCGCAGCTTCTGTTAAATATAATTGCTTTTCCCTGCGGCTTTTAATTAAGTAAATATATTATCTTCATGCACACATATCTGTCCAATATAGAAACAGAAATTTACGGATGGAAAGAACCATAGGTCCAGGACATCGGGACACTCTGCATTTCCGTAGGTATAACCAGAAATGTTATGATTCCTTAAATGGGTATTCATTATGTCCTCAAATTTGCTAATACTAGTGATATTTCTAAGGAAATCTGTGACCAAAAATGTTTTGACCATGGGTAGTGTTTTATGATTTGTTGTTTTTTTAAAAAAAAGCCACCACCAAAAAATACTCTACATTTGCTTCTCTCATGTAAAGTCTACTAACTGCAGTGGGAGATGTGCACAAAAGGGATGGGAGGTCCTTATGAGGGTTTAGGATCAGTTAGAATATATTATGCGGGGCCTGCAGATGACATCACATTGTAGCTATGCTGCTTCAGTATTGAAACAGTTGGGTTTAAACAGAAGCAGCTGGACCTAAACCTCTTAGGCTTTTGATACAATGTTCTTTTTTATTTCTAAAGAAAATGTAATATGAGTGGAATTTGTCAAGGTGGTCAGTGGTGGGATAACACGTCATGCCACACTTGTGGAAATAAGCTAGTGAGCATATTGTTTACATAATGGAATATCCCTAGTTCATTCACAGTGGTTGGTTCCTGTTATTATATTGAATGTGGTTCATCAGTTGTGAATTCTGTCTTTAAAACTAATGCAAGAAATGCTTATGAGGGAAAAATCAACAGAAACAGAAGAAGAAATTTCAAGTCAGCTCAAAGGTTTCCATTTGGACAGCAACACAGTTCCTTGAGCTTATTTAGGTGAACTTGTTGGATTTGAAACTTTCTGCAGAGAAGTGTTGAGGAAAGATAGTTCTGTCAACTTGGCTCTAAGTCTTTTCCTAGCATACGAATTCTCAAAAACAGAAAATTCATTTCTTCAATGGCATAAGACCTGGCCACAAAATGCAGAAGTCTTCAAGAAAAATTGTTAGTTCCCTTTAGAGAGATCAGAATGAGATATAGATAGAAGAAATCCTTATATATGAAAATCTTGCTTTTCTTCTTTTAAAAATGTTGTCATTTGCAAAGTTTGGTTTTATTTCCTGGTGTGACTCTTTCAGTTACCCCAAATCTTTTTCACATGCCTAAAACATGTCCGATAAACAGTGATAAAATTTGAATGTAAAAGAGATTTGCTCAGTAGTGTCAAAAACACCCCCTCTCCCCCACCCAAATTTGGGATTTGGGAGGGATTATTATTCACTTTTTTAAATTGGCAAATGTTAGTTTGAGCCATCATCCTAATGATTATGAGATTATTGATGGGATATTTATTAAGGAAAACTAGCTTAATAACCTGCATAAAACATTTATTAAAATGGAATATTGAAGTCAAGCCAAAATTTCATTACATTTTCATAGATCTCTATCACACTTTCTTTACTTGGTTGAAAGAATTGTGAGCCATCTTTTCGAATAATTACTCTAAGAATAAAAGGCTAAATTCCTGAAGATTCACATTTTTATTTCTATCAAATAACTAGGTAACTCAAACACCCATCTTTTCATATAAGTGTAAATGCTTCTCAGAAATGGGCCTGTCTGTTTGAAAGATGTATTGATTGCAGAGGGCTAGTCAAACCTAGTAGCTTATTCCAAGGATTTAGACTAGTGATGGGCAGCCCTCTCTCACTGAAAGCTTCAGCTCTTTTGGAGAACAGCTGGAAGGTTGGGAGGATTAGTAAAACTCCTTGAACCTTTTTGGTTTCTATGAGGGGGAAACTGTGATTTCTCAAAAGGCAATTATTTATGTATCAGAAATATCCCACAGCACTGACCTTGCTTTGGGAGATTCGTCATCTGGGAAAACCCAGGGAAAGGAAGAGTTTTAAACCTCACTAAGGATTCGGTGATTGATTTGGGTTTTTGTATAAGATCCAGGATTTTGTGTCACATTGAAACAGGCTTTCCTGTCCTTAGTTTTTAAAGATTTTTCTGCTCATATTCTGGTTCTTGTATAGGCACAATTTTCATTATTGAGAAATGAAATTCTTAGCCGTGCTGCTTGGGAAGAAAAATTGATTTATGAGACTTTGTTGGTTGGAGCCCAATATTTTGAGGCAGTAACAACATTGAGAGAGGTGCCAAATCCTATAAAGCATAATCATCACATGATTCATTTTTGTTGGACTTTAATTTGAATTTAATTCCGAGTCTCTGTCTACCCATCATCCAATTTTGTCCAGTGAATCAATTCCTTTCCCTTTCTCGTAATACCCACCTTCAAGATCTTGGCTCATACTGCCTACTTACGTCCCTGTTCCCTTAACCTTACATTTTTTTCTAATTTCCTTCACTCTTATTGGTGAGCCAGAAAACCAGAAAACCAAAAAACAAAGTCCTTCTGATTCTCTTCCATATAACATTTCCTCATCCTTTCTAACGCAACAGGCTTTCCCAAGTCGATATGCTCATTTCCTTTCAATCCCACTGTTCTTAGGCCCATTTGATGTTTCTTTTCTCTCCCGGGACTTTTGCTCAGCCATCTCTGATTCCACAGCATCTTCCCTGTGCAAATAAAGCATTAGAAAAAATTTTGTGTGGAGGTCATAGGAGGGATGCAAGAACTGAAGCACACTTGTGTTAAAGCTAAAACTGTTAAGGTCAATAATATTTTGCATGCATGTAGCCTTGTCAGGATTTCCAGGCACCTACAAATGCCTCCAAGTGCAATCCTCCGAGCATCCCTCTGAGATAGCCATTCTGCAGGTATTGGTAGTTACAGTTCATGGATGTAAATAATGAAGTAGATCCTGAGACAGAGAGGGGATGACTTTTCCATTGCATTTCAGTTAGCTACCTCAGACTCCCTTAACTCTCAGGACCTCCCAGTTCAAAAACATAGAGAGAGGCTCTCTTTATAGGAAGGGAACTCCCTTCAGTATGCTAAAGAAAACAAGAGTGCCCACTTGCCAAATTTGTTTATTTGGATGATGGACAATATGTTCTAGATGTGAGAAGCAGCATGGACTAGTGGATAGAGCCCAGGCCTGGGATTCAGAAGGACCTGGGTTCTAATCCCAGCTCTACTTCTTAATCTGCTGTGTGACCCTGGGCAAGTCACTTAACTTCTCTAGGCCTCAATTACTTCATCTGTAAAATGGGGATTAAGACTGTGAACCCCATCTGTGTTCAACCTGTTTAGCTTCTATCTACCCCCTTGCTTAATACAATGCCTGGCACATAGTAAGGACTTAACAGATGCCCTAAAATCATAATCAGTATCCTTCAAAAAAAGTCGAACAAGAGGAAATGAGTTAAATTTAATGAAAAAGATTTATAATAGGCCAAAGGAAGAGCTTCTTAACTTTAAAGATGGTTAAAAACTGGACTGAATTACCAAAGGAAGCTGGGGAATCTTCTTCTCTGGAGACTTTTCAAATCAAACAGGGAACTATATACCTGAAAGTACATAGGTACAGTTAAGGAGAGGAATTATTTACTCTGGGAGGGACCTGTAACACTATTACTAAATTATTTGTGTAGTGTAAAACTCTTTGTATAATGCTGAAACATCCCACACTGCTCTGTTTGTAGTTCCAAGCATTTTGCCTCATTCCCATCACTGGATGCCAATCTATATAAAGGAAGGAGACTAAACTAGTCAATTCATCAGCCTTTGTTGAGTCTATGCAGATCAACACGAAGAAGGGATTTGACAGTTATCTGGTGAATGATTATTTTTGGCCTGAATCACCCAGTGTGTCTACATAGTCGAAATCAACTGAACATTTCATAATTCTTCACTTCCTTTGTACTGAGTAGGCACAGCCTATGTTGCTCTGATTCATTCATTCAGTCGTATTTGTTGAGCATTTACTGTGTGCAGAGCGCTGTACTAAGTGCTTACAGTTGGTACAGTTTCACAGGTCCAATCTCTTCTCGCTTTGAGAGGGAGAAATTGGCTCTAAATGATGAGGGCAAACTTGACAGCAAGTGAAAAAATTATACAGAACCTTAATTATTCTGTATAGCAGTTTGGCAATATTGAAACTCACTCTATTCCCCTTCTCCCACTGCCCAACAGCCAGGTTTTGGTACTAGTTCTTCTGGTTGCAGTTCTGCACAGTAGGATTCAAAAATAATCATCTGCATGGAGAATCTGCACCAATGTATGCCTGTATTAATAGATTTGTCCCTCAAAGATTTGGGTAAAAAATTAATTGCTCTGCTTCCCTCCCCCGCAACTCCTCCATCCATTCACATCTAATCATCTGATTTTGGTTTAGATCCCATGAACACTAAGTGACTGTGGATTGTCTGTGCTGAACAGAACCATTAGCACAATGCATTCAGCTTTTCTACACAAACAAATGCCAGTGTTCTTTACACCAATATCTATCATATGCTAGTACATTAGCACATATTTGTCCACCAGTGATTAGCCATTTTAAAATCCCTCTCACTAAAATAAGAATGACATTACTGAGAAAAGAAGATGCTATGCAAAAATACTGAGAAAAGAAGATGATATGCAAAAAATGAAGTGTATTTCTGCTTTGTATCTTTCAGTAATGTGAGCTTCAAAAACAAAGAGCTCTGCCATCCTTGTTTTTCCCTCCCTTTGAGTCTAGAAAATGCTCACTGTTGAGGTTTTTCTTATATATTCTCAGAAAAGTGAGCATGTGTGTTTGTTCTGCAAGGTGTAGAGGTGATTTAGCCACATGAATAAATTTAAAAACAAAATAATATTTGCTCAGAGTGATATATAAATAAATATGAGGCAACTTGGTGCCAAGTGTGAGCTTGTCATTTGATTGCTAGTTAAAGCAGTCCAGATTTAAACATGTAAACTTCTTGATTTGTATCAAGCAAGACATCTGTATTAGGTTTATTAAAACCTGCTGATGTCTCCAGAATTAAATTTGCTCCTCTATAGGCCTCTGGGTAGCTGTAGCTAAAAAGCAGAGATATATACTTTTGCTTCATCTGATTACCTGACTTTCAGCCCTGTACAGGTGTGCTTGAATAAATTAACATGAGATACCTCTGATGAGCCACCGCATAATATTAGCAACAGAGGTGAAGATGTGAAAAGCATGTTACCTGCCTCCTGTTATCACCTTCTTGATATGGCAGGATCCATTTTTCATCATGCACTGTGTTTGGAAACTTACATCGATAACTTTTTGGAGACTGTTTTTCAATAATTGTAAGAGACTTTTTTTTACTAGAAAAGAACTCCAAGAAGTGAAATATTTGGCATCAATTCATAATAACTATATTTGCCCTCATATAATTATCTGCTAAATATGACGTTTTTCTCTTCACCAAGTATGAGACACTTGGAGACATGATTTGGTTTCAGAAGCTATATTTTACCAGTTATTCATAATTTTTTAATGAATTATTTTTCCAAACTTCTGAAATTGAACCTTGTGGATCCAGTTGTTATTGATACTAAGAATGAAATTGGCTTCCCAAACCCCTTTTGTCTACACAATCAAACCAACAGATCAGTCGATTTGGGCATTTATTGCTTTCCACCACAATAATCTTCTCAAGTTGTCATCTCCTTTTCCCCATCAGGACTGTATCTGATGCACAAAGTACCCATTTGACTATCGTCATGACCATCAGCAATTATCTACTAAACATAACGTGTTGTGCATTTCACTATTCTAGGCGCAGAGGAAGATACGATGAAGTTGTATAAGCAGCATGATCCCTGGATACAATTAGAGCCTGCAATCTAAGGGTCGAACAGGAGAGGCGGGGAGGCAATACATAGAGAACAAAGTGCAATTTTCAAAAACAAATGAGAAAGACCAGCAGAATCATCACTTGAATAGAGTGAGGCAGTTCAAGAGGCCTCCCAGGGCCAAGCAGAGGGTCAAGTGGGGGTGGGGGTGGGGGTGTTAAATAGTTCCAAATGTTCTATTATACAAGTGGCAATGTCTCCGAGCTTGCTGGTCTTGTGCTGCCAAACCAAAAAAAAAATTAAAAAAAAGTTCTGTTCTTACACTTTTTTCTTTCAATATGAGTCATTTTGGTAGCTTAAACATCCCCAGTTGTACATATTCGCCAGCAAGCGGCACTGGGGTGGGGGCTTGCTGTGCACCCGGGTGCAGGTTTTGCAGCCAAATTCAGCCCTGGGTTCACTGGGTTCAGTGAACCCAAATTCACTGGGTTCAGCCCTTATTGTAAGATGTGACTAAAGCATCCCAGTGGCTGAGCTGCATTTGGGCACACCCCCAGGCTCTGCAGTTGGTTATCATGTTGATGGTTTTATCCATTGAAAAAGTAGGCAGGATGGGAAGGAACAGCCTCCTCCTGTTTGTTACTACAGACTGGAAACTCTGGGCATCCTAATTTTAACTTTGTATTGTAGAGACTCAAACATTCTGTCAGACCCAAATTGATTCTTGGACCTTTTTAGTGACTACATTGCTTGCTAGACTAACAGAATATAAATCCAATCATCCCCCTACTTATCCTCTCACCCTTCACAACAAAAATCTCACCAGCTCAGAGGCAATACCTGAATAACTCAGTGTGCCTTAAGATAGAGGAATGGTACTTTCCCCTTCTTGCACAGACTCAACTTTGATATCTCATGTCAAAAGAAGAATATTTAGAGGCCAGCTTTACACAGCAAGTAAGACCCAAGTCATTTAAGACATCCCTTTCCCGCCCCTTATGCGCTCTAAAAATATCCCCACAAAATGATCTCCTATTGCCTGAATTTTCATGATATTTCAGGCAAAAGCATCTAATCAATCAATGATATTTATTGAGCACTTCAATGTGCAGTGTACCATACTAAACACTTGTGAGGGTACAATAGAGTAAGTAGACACACTCCTGCCCTCAAGGAATTTTCAAGCTAGTGAAGGAGATTACAGTCCATAAGCACTTAGTACAGTGCTCTGCACACAGTAAGCGCTCAATAAATGCGACTGATTGATTTTACCACCTAATACAGTGCCCTACTGCACTAGGTATACCTATCCCAGGCCAAATTCACACTCATTTTCCTAAAAATGTCCCACAGATAAATATTTCTTAATGATGCAAATAGTTCATTGGGACAAAGAAAATGCCATATTTCAAGAGCAAGCTAAAACCACTGGGTTCAGCCCTTATTGTAATGGAGTGTTGAGAACTGCCATTCATTAGCAAGATACTTCACTCACTACCCTGCAGTTCTCCTGGGCTTCAGTAGGGTAAGGGGTGACAGGCACGATAAAGCTTAGTTCCGCAAAGTCTCCAAATACTGTCTTTTAGTCAGACTGAGGTGCTGACATCAGTGATCCTGGAGCAGGCTCTCAGTTGAGGGCTAGTGGTACTTATTGAGGGCTAGTGATTAAGACTGTGAGCCCCATGTGGGACAGGGACTGTGTCCAACCCAATTCACTTGCATCCATCCCAGCATTTACTACAGTGCCTGGCCCATTGTAAGCACTTAACAAATACCACAACTATTATTATAATTATTATAATTATTATTATTAGTTCCAGAAACATCCCCCAACTCCTATGACTGTATGTTGCTCCCTCTTCAAATGTCAGATTGATACCAAAAGTTATATTTGCCCCTCACATATTCTAATCTCGAGGAAATTTCCACTATAGAGAAGTCCTTTCAAAAAATATTCCTTGGTTTGTGCTGGCTTGGCCAATGGATATTCAATCAATTTTTGTAGATAGTAGTGATGACTGTTCTACCTTCCATTTTCCTTTGATTGTCAACAGATGACCTTCAAACACATAACAGATTGTGGGAAATCTTTTTGAATGAGCAAAGTCTTTTCGTTTCTGACTTGCACACCAACCCTCTATTTGAGGGTAGTATTTTCTACGGGAGAGGAGGAGAGTGATCAGAGGTAGTATTCTGCAGACTGCTTAATTTTCACCCACCCTCATTTGAGATTATTTTATAGACAGTACGTTAAGAATTGCTATCTCAAGTGAAAAGCTAACTTTTCAGCCATTACACTGTAAATAATTTCATCTTGCTGTACTAGAAGAAGAACTCCTTTTACATTGAAGGCGCACCTAAAAAGCAATTCTAAAAACATCCTGGGAAATAATTTGATGTGTTTGCCTTAAGGGCTCCACAAACTTCAAATAAATGGCCGTGGTGGAAAATGAAAGGAATCTGCACTTACCAAACAGTTAACACCATCATCAGAATACCATTAGAAATTTAGTAACTTTGCTCCTGAAATGCCAAGGTATGTGTATGTTCAGGAGTGAAGACAATTCATGTTTGATTTTTTAAGATCATTTTGTTTTCATTATTAATGGGGAAAATCTTCACTAAACCACCCTAAATTTCACCCCCCACTGCAAAATGTGAGTTGTAAATTCCTTGTAAAAAGCTATTCTGCCTAAAGTAGTGACTTTAACTCTACTACTTTATGGAGTTTATTACTTCTTTTATTAACTAGGGAAAAATGTTATCCATTTTAGGTCTAGTTATCTCTTTTTCTCTCTCATCTTGGCCAAACCAAAATAAAGACAACTAACTGAAAAGCTTATTCCTGAGCGTGCAAATCGTTATTGGCTGAATTTAACCTCTGCAGAAAGATGAGGTAGACGTTTGTGTCAACCCTCCAAAATGGTTCTGCCCACACATGTCGGTGTGCCTTTTGAGAAAGAGAAAAGGAGAGGGAGACAGAGTGAGTAAAAAAAAAAAAAATGACAATTTCAGGGACCAGCTTAAAAGGGCAGCCTGCCCCTTGACCTATGAAGTCAGTGCATGCATTTGATATTATGCTGATACTGAGTATCAAGATTTCATGAGTAAAGGAGACAGATTCTGACAAAGAGGCGAACAGCTCCTCAATAGGCAGTCTCTTAGGTCTGATAGTCAGATAGGGGAGCAGCACTAATTCTGCAGCCTTTTTAGTCTATTCTGTCACAGAGGGGGCACTGCTGGGTCAGTCAGCTCACTAGTAATTGTGTTTTACAGACTTCTAAAGCAATTGGCTCAGTCAGTCCCAATTCAATAAAAGTGGAGAGCGAGAGAGAGAGCACTTTTGTTCTATTTTTTACTTGAAATTATTTCATTCAGCAGTCTGTCTTTTTTATTACCGGGACTTGACATTAGCACTCCAAGCTATATTAGCATCCATTTCAGCAGTTCAGTAATGGTATTAAAAAAACACTTAACTTCAACGGTGAATGGTTGTATGACAGTACCATAAAAATCCACATTAAAAAAAAAAACTTATGTATTTGTCCCAGCAAATTATTTTTCACTTGTTTAACCACTTCAAAACTATGCTCTCATGATTGGAATCCACAAGGGTTCTTGCTCTAAAAAACAGCCTGCAGTAATGGTCCTTCGAAGGGGAGAGGAGAAAGGAGAATGGAAGGGGCATGGGAAGGGAAAAAATCCAAAAGGGAGACAGTGGGTAAATATATGCCCTTTCGTTAAACTCACCTCCCATTTGTTAGCAGAGGTAGAATTGGCAAAGTCAGAGCACCCAAGGTGAAAACCTTGGATCCTCCCACATAGCTGGGATTTGATTTTGAACCCAACACTCTCCAAATTTGGGATTGGAGCCTAACTACTTTGGCACTGCAGTGTGCTCATAAACGACTACATTAGGTTCTAAATTTTGATTAAACATTCAGTAATTAATCAATGGTAGACATGAAACAGTTGGCAAGGTCCAGAGCTGCAAAATGTTTAAGACATAAAACATTACAAAGTAATTAGAATATGCTCCTTCAAGAGAAGGATTGCCTTCAATAAAGAGGTAAATGATAGCATCCTGTTTATTGTGGATGTAGGCAGCCAGCGCAATATGATAAACTGCTGGAGATACACATATAAGTAATCATCCACATTATTAGTGTCATTAATCATAATTCCAAAAATATGACAGCAGCAGCCAACTTTTTGACCAATTTTGCCTCTGCCTGTTGGCTGTTATAACTCCACTAATAGACTGCAGAGCTCCTGTGCGTGGCAGTTTGCATTGAGAATGGAAGGTTAATTATATTTGAGCTGCTGATTTCTTCTCTCCTCGGGAAAAGCTGAGCACTTTGACAATCCCAGGAGCTCACTGTTGTTAAACCAGTAAAAGTACTTTATTGAAATTTTCTTTGTTGGTCAGGAATGAGTAGATGTTTCAAATGAGATATAAGTGCCAGGCTGGGACAGCTGCTAATGTTTCAAGCTCCAAAAATGATCCTTGGACAGCAAGCCGAACTCATATTTTCCTTAGATCTCTTTGCTTTGTCTCCAGTGGATGGGTAAAAAGTTCAGAACTAATAACCACTGACAATAATCTATATGGAAGAATTTGACAAGATTACACATTCTCCAGGGAGTGAATATGTGGCAGAAAGGTTTTGGGCATATGTGGGTAGAGGGCTGGTTCAAATAAATCAGAGGTGCTGGTTATCACCAAACCAGAAAGTTATGCTTCTATATAAGCATTTTTTATATGTGTCATTTTTTTCACCACACATCTTCAGTAATCTCTGCTCAAGGCAGTCAAGAAAAGAAGTAAACATGGTAAAGTCATTGAGTTTTCAGCAAAATGCAGCAAAAAGAAAATCATAGCCCACATTTGATTCTCTCTAACTTTGGGCACAATGAAAAATTTGGGGTGATTACTAATGCAAGAATATTTTTCAAGCCATTTCTTTGCCATCCTACTCAAAAACAAAGCTAAGCACAAAACAGGTACAGTGTTGCATTTTGAGAATAGCAACCTTTTGAATACTAATTTAAGATGCACTAAATTGTTATTCTGAAATAAAGCTTTTGAACCAACCTTCTTCCTAAAATCAGGATACAAATCAGAGAACTGGTCATCCTGGGTTTACAGGCTAGCCAGGGAAACTGGCCAATTCAAACTCAAAGCTAAAGAGGACAATTCCAGTTTGTTCTGAATAATTTTAAAAATAATAGCAACACTGCTCCTTTTCATTGTAATGGCTCCATTTTTATCGACTATCAGTCACCAGAAGATGAACGAGCAATATGACTTTCTTTATCAAGAATGTTTGCAATGGCCCCCAAACCCTAATTCTGTTCACACTATAGGACTGCTTTATATAATAGCACAACGGGTAATGATGAGTCCTACTCAAAAATCCCTGAAGTATTAAGAGTTTTACTCAAAGTGAAATGGTTAGGAATATCCTGTTCTCCACTTAACCTGAGCATCCAACACACATATATTCCACCGTTCTGCCTTCCTAAATGCCATCACAACATTAACGTTTTTTATGCATTCCACAGT
Source organism: Tachyglossus aculeatus (assembly GCF_015852505.1). NCBI lineage: Eukaryota > Metazoa > Chordata > Mammalia > Monotremata > Tachyglossidae > Tachyglossus > Tachyglossus aculeatus. Next base: position 26,689,067 of record NC_052098.1, on the reverse strand, counting down.
GATGACAAATTGTTTTCTAACTGTAGCGCCAGGTTTAGTATGCAAAAGGCATGTTTGCCTCTGCCAACAAGCCAATAATTCTCACTAACATCTTCGGAGTTACAACATTTATAAAGTTGCAAAGTGGAGTAAACAAACCATCTGTTTGGCTTTTCCATATATGTCATGCTCTCTTATTAGCATATTACGATTCATTTAGTAAACAAATTTGGTGAATTCGTTCACGTCAAAGTTAGAAGGAGCTTGAAGATGATTAACATTCCTGGGACAGGCACATTAATACATTGCTTCCTCTGCAAAGTTAAATGGCTTCTCAGGAGAATCCCCCCTTGTTGACAAGATGAGACTGTCAATTTTGTTTGCCTGCCACATTAGAGGCCGTAAGGGGATGGCAGGCTCTGAGAAAGAGGTGCAGTGTAGGCAGCATAATTCCCTGTGAATTGAGAAAAGAAGTCTAATTCTGATAAATGGTCGACCCCAATACATCCTACCTGTTATTACAACAGACGTGCCGTATCTGTGCAGTAAATTAGTTAAACCCCTAAAGAGTTTGGTGGGAGCTTATCTTCAAGTGAATAATTTGAATGCAAAGGGAACCGTCTGCGTGACCAGGGTGAATGATTTGTTTCAGATGGAAAAGGATTGAAATGACTGAATTCCACATTTTTAATTTGCAAGAACTTGCTTGTCCTTTATTTCCTGCATTTAATAAGCACTTCCTTTGCTTTGGGGTTTTAGTAAGTGTTACATGGTATTTTGGATTTTCTTCCTGGGCAAGGTGATGTTTTCAGATCTCCTGCAGAGAATCTTGAAATAGCAGCCTCTTTAACAACTGCTATTTTCTGCCAAAACTACTAGTGTGAAAAATGTCATTTATTTCACAGAGAACAGCAAATATTTCTTCAGAAGCCACACTATGAATAAAGAGTAATACAGAAATGATGAGGAATAAACTGAACGAATAGAGAGATTTCTCATGATCCAGATTAGAGAAAAGGCTGGAACTCTGAAAGTATTAATTTCAAGCCTACATTTAATTTTTATTTTGAGTTTGTTTGAGTCTATGTAGGGGGGTATTATTGAATATTTATGGATGCCCACATTATACTAGGTCCTGACATGCAGATCATACAGATGGGTCTAAATTGAATTAAAAAGCAAACAGGACAATGTGGTTTCAAAAATCTTAGAGAATAAAGAGAAAAGCAACCTAAAATGGGACAATCTCTTTTTAATATGATTCCACGGTTAGATAAATTCTGTTTTGGTAATTTCTAAAAACACCAAATCTGTTTCTTCAACAAAGTAGGCATTAACCGTATTATTGCTTCTGAGGCATAGTCTTGGAAGGAAGCAAATTTTTTGGTGCTATTGTTAATAATAACTCCTGAAATATTTGAAGGTATGATTCAGCAGTTCGTGTCACTTTTTAAAATAACATTGTTTTAATCTCTAATGCTCTTAGGCTTCAATTCCAATCTCTCCAGTCTCCCAAATCCCCAGATTAGAGTACGAGAAACACCAGTTCATTCAGTTCAGTGGCTGAAATTCAAGTTTGCCCTAAGTGTGAATGAAGTTAGATAATGAGTTTTCACAAAATCTGTTTCAATAAAAAGTTGTTCAGTTGTTTCTGTAGCTTGACTTCAGAGCTTGCATGTTCATTTCATATTATTTCCATTCTTTATATTAAAAAAGAAAAAAAAGGATCCCATGTTATTTTTCCTCTAGAAACAAAACTTATGAAATCAGGCTTATTGACAAGTGAAGAATATCAGTGAGGAATAGCAAGTTAAAGAATGCCAGGATCAAGTTTATACCCTGGGTAAATAATATATGTATTTTACTGAGGAACAGCATGGTGTACAGGATAGCTCACGGGCATCAGAGCCAGAGGGTCATGGGTTCTAATTCCAGCTCTGCCACTTGTCTGCTGTGTGGACTTGGGCAAGCCACTTCACTTCTCTCTGACTCAGTTATCTGTAAAATGGGGATGAAGACTGAGAGTTCTGTGCGGGACAGGGACTTTGTCCAACTCTATTTGCTTGTATCCACCCCAGCACCTGGCACATAGTAAGCACTTAACACATACCATTATTTTATTATTATTATTATTATTATTATTATTATTATTATTAATTGACTTCACTCACCAAAGTTACAATTCATTGCCATCCAGTGAAACTCTCCCTGGAGAAGCACAGTGGGAGAGGAAGTTCTGCAGTTCATTTAGTGTAATCAAAATATTTTCAGTCATCATTATAAGCTTTGTTATTCCAAATGTAGAAGGGAAAGGGTCATGTTTTACACCTCAAAGTGCCTCATCGAATGGGCCCCATATTCAGTTTTCCTAGCTTGTAATTTTAATGGCACAAAAGTGATCTGCAGCTATTCACACAGATTATTGATCATTCCTTTAGAAGCCCCCAAATTTATCATTCAGTTCACTCCTCAAATGAGTATGGATTATGATAGTAGGGCACATTAAGGGCAATTATTTTTGTTGTTGGGGATGGAGGGAAATAAAAAAGAATGTCATCACCATAGCCTTCCGCAATGATTGCTTAGAGCATGGTGGTCAAACTGTAGCTTGTGAGCCTCGTGCAGTTCTTCTTCACATAATGTGTGTCTTGTTGTTTGGTATTTATTTTCTCTAAAGTGGCAGTATCCTCACATACTACACATGGCCCCAGGGAGGGGTGGGCCCTTTGCCCTCACCCCGAGCCCCATCTGCCTTGCTCATTGCCACTCACCACCACCTACTCGCCATCTTGGATCTGAGGCTCTCAGCCACCTTATGTGTTGAGTTTATGACTCTTCAGTTCATGAAGCTTGGCCTTCCCTGACTAGGCCCTCATTTCCCCAGTTTGCATTCCCTTCTGCATCGCTTGTGCACCTGGGTCTCTGCCCTTTAAGAACTTGATATTTTACCCCACTCTCAGCCCTGTGGCACTTATATAAATGTACTTGCACTTTCCCATTTCCCCTATCTGTAATTTACTGTTCATCTCCCCCTCTAGATTGCAAACTCCTTGTGGGTAGGAATCAGGTCTACCAACTCTATTATATTGTAGTCTTCCAAGCATCTAGTACAGTGCTCTGCACATAATAAGTGCTCCATAAATACCGTTGATTGATTGATTGCCCACCCCTTGGATCACTGTGATGTTGCCCCTTCAGTTATTACCCAGAATTGTATTTCCTGCAATGTGTAGCTCCCTTTCACTCTGTTCTTTGGGATCTCATGTCCCTTTCTATGAATTTCAGTTCACGTGGAAAAATCTGGGGGCAGAATGTGGTCATTATTCTCACTGGAGCCCTGAATGCCCAACCAAAGCAGTTTCACCAAGTCTTCTTAGTCTCCCTACTAATAAATTTTTCTATATTGATAATTTGTTCACTATTCTTCCACATCACAAATAACTCATTTCTAAAACATCTATAGTTTTCTTCCACTCGGTATCTAGAGATGTTTTAAATTATATGAAATGGATGTTTTAAATTATATGAAATGTTGAGAACTCCAAAAAAGGATTTCTAGAATTGTGTTTCAACAAAGAAATCTCCATATGTCTGTCTGAGAAGACAGGAATGAGATAAGATGCCTCTGTTGATAAGGTTTACTCTTAGACTCATTGCTTTCTCCATCATCACCCCTGAGCTGAGATGCTCCTCAAGAACTGGAAAATTTTCATTCTTACATAGACTGTTCCATTTGTTATGTTTTTGTTTTTCTGCTCCTGGCTTCCTCCACATACTTGCCTTTCTTAAGATTGGCAGGATCCTTTCTCATTATTTTTCTAGAACTCTTTTCTGTCTACAGTCCCTCTTCTTACATTTTGCATGGTCTTGTGGATGTGATAGGGTTTGGGATATAGTCCATGTTCCGGTAGCTGAGGCTAAACCCAAAAAGTGCACATTTTGGCCCTCAGTTGAAATTATTTAGGACTAAAACATATGCTTTGGCCAGATTATCCATATAGCCTTGGAGACCAAGGGCATTTTAGGCATCAAAAGATGAACCATGCTCAGGGTATTCTTCATTCTTGCCTTTTTCCTCTTGTCTACTCAGTTTTGCTGATAGACAGAAACTCATGACACTTTTAAAACAAAACTCCCAGTTAAACCTAGGTCTTATTGGCTAACTAATTCCAACATCTCAAATACGATAACTAAGGCTTGGGCTGAATAAAGGAGCTAAGAGTCCCCAGCTAAAAGCTTTTTGACCTTCTTCTGGAGGCTGGAACCTGACTGAGAAGAAAAGATCAACTCAAGACACCATCAGTCTTTTCCATCATTAGCTTGGCCTCTTCAATAAAATGTGATTGCATTCTTGTGCTCTCTCTCTCTCTTTCTCTCTCTCTGAATTTATCATATATTTTCCAGCTCTCATTGTGAAAGTGAATCAGAAGCCTTCCCACCTTGCATTCCACCTATCAGGTTTTTGAATATGCTATTTAGGAAGATTATTAAACAAAAATGAAATAGATTAAGAAATGAACATAAAAGAATCGATTCTTTTGAACTGTGGTTGCATAATGGAAATCGACTACTATGAATGAACCCATGTACAGAAGTTATGAACAGCAGAGCTAATGCACTGCCATGAGTTCATCTTTATTATTGCATTACACCTGAATCAATTGATAAAGTAGCTTTTTTTAAAGCTAGGGATGGCACTTAATTGAATAAAAGTCAATGTAATTATATTAGCAGAAGCCAATGGTACTGCTGACAGAGGAAAAGGGACAGTGTTGAACTGAGTGCCAGAGCTGGGCTACACATTTCTGCACATCGTTTAGCTGACAGATATTGAGGGCTGGTACATAGTCTAATTGGATTACAGATTTCCACTGCTGTGAGTGAGAACCAAAGAGGGACATCTCTTTCCATGACAGCGTCTGTGGAATTGCGTGTTCTTACATGTCATCTTTCAGAAGACATGGGTCCACTGACGGATCCGTGAGTCCATTTCTCAGTATTAGTGTATTTTTGTCTTCAAGTGTCCGGTGTCTTGTTTTATCAGCAGTGAACCTAAGAAATCGTCACTGCATAGATGAGAGAAAAAAACAGATAATTAACCCGACTAGCTCTATATCTCAGCAACCTCAAAACGTGTGTTTGTGAAATAAAGAAGTTTAAAAATTAGAAGCTAGAATTTCAGAAATGGCTCAATTGCTTGCAAAATTTTTTAGCAGTAGGTAAATACAGGTGAAACTGTATTTTCCCATTCCTTTAATAATCTGTAAATTGAAAAGTGCTCACTGAGCTATTTCCTAGAGTCTGCTTAGTTAGCTTCACTCGGAGTCATCTGACACCAAGGAAGCAAGGAACAACTGTGTCAAGGCAGAGACCTCAGGGACTACGTCTGTTTATCATTCACGAATGTGCACACTGCATGCATCTGTTTAGGGCTCATTTATGGATGATGATGATGATGATGATGATGATGATGATGATGCTGTGAATTCGGTTTGTCTAATTTGATTTATGATTTTGTATTGTGCAGCTGATCTGATAATCATCAAGACAGCCGTGTGAGATGATGGCTTATGACAGAAAATGGCTTTATGATCAGAACATTTTAATCCCTATTTTATTGTGTAAATTTATTTTAACCAGATGTCTAGAATGTGAATTTGTTTTCTCTCTCTCTCTCTCTTTCTCTTTCTATTCTCTGTCTCTCTCACTCTCCTACTTTCTTTTGTGATCGATTTAGCAAAAGATTAGAAAGCTGATCTTATTATCACAAGGTAAGCTCAGCATTCATAAGTGCAGTGTGGAGAGGTGCACAGCACCTCTGTGCCTACGAAATCAAGAATCCTAAACTGTCTTTGGTGGAAAAGTGGAAAGCCTGCCTCTCCTTGGGGCAGACAAAATACACATGCTCTCCACCTTTCTTTTCTGCCAGGCACATACCTCTCAACCACTCCTCACATCCAGAGGAAAATCCTTCACTATTATAAACCCACATACTCAAACTTGTTTTTGTCAAATAGTGGACTATTCAATATTTACAACAAATGCATTGAACTTCACACTTGCCATTGCTGGAAATCTGTTTCTCTGTTACCAGAATTAATGCTGCAGAATATTGAGCTTTCTCCCTACAAAGGAGGGGTTTGGGGAAAGGGATACCCTTTTTGTAGATACTTTTTAATGTGTGGGCTTTCTCAGGTGGAGAGAGGTATGTGCCTGTGGGGGCTTCTAAAATAAATGGGGAAAATGGCAAAGGCAATATTTTCAGATAGATAATGACATATATGACTTTGAAAATAATATCATGATCCCATTGTACTATCTGAGACCTATCCTGCCTTCTTTAGCCAAGTAAAGCTCCCACTGAGTTGGGTGAGTTCAGCTTGTATTTGGGATTTGGGTTTTGATTTGGGTTCTTTTCTTTTGTTTTTGTTGTTGTTGTTGTTGTTTTTTGCATATCCATGACTTGATTATTGTACACAGTACTTTCCATCCTTTCCTTGGGTATTTTGTTATTTTATCATTTTTTTTAGACAAGATCTCCATATTTTTCATAGTTTATCTGGTAAAATTAAACAGAAGTATAACAGTTTATATCTTTAGTTACAAGTGTTTTAAACTATTTAATTGCGATCTTCTTTGAAAAGTGAATTCATTTGGCTAATTCACTAATTTAAGAACTCAAGTCTTAAAGCAGTGATGGGCTTAATTTTTAGAAGTAATGAGTTCCCTGACCATACTGTTTGAGAGAGAAAGAGAGTGTCTGTGTGTGTGACTGTGTATGCACGCATGCTTTACCGCATTGTTTGATTTACATAAACCTGAACAGGCCCAAACACTGCATTATAAGTGAAATCTTTTCCTGACTCCTCAAAGTTAGAACAAGTGGGCTGAGAGATTTAATTTGAAAGGACACCCAGCCACTTAGTGTTTTTTCCGTGCTGCATCTTGCACCATTTAAATCTGTTGAACAAAAGATCTTTCTGTGAGAAACTTAAAATTTAACGTACTCTAAAATGATCAAGAGGACATTTTTACATTGTATTAATTATCTGATACATAGTCTTAAAGTCTGTTTTCAACTGATGTTGCTGCGTCATAAAACAAATCGAACAGCAATTGAAACAGTAGGCGAGGTTTGATTTTACATTCACCGTATCGATGGGAAATTTGCCTTTTGTGCCAAAAAAAAATAATTTGAGATTTGCTCACCATCACCCAAACCCTGTAATGGTAGTGTAAATTTAAAGGTGGTGTAATGGGTAACAAACAGATGTATTTATTTGATATGTGGTTACTGCAGAGTCAATTTAAAAATGCTCCACTTTTTTCTCTCCCCATCCCCCAAATCCCTTCCCTCTTCTTTTCCTAGACACAGTGCCAACATAAATCTGCACCGTAAACTGTTGACCAAAGAACTGGATGATATGGGACTGGATTCCACTCAGCCCTCCCTTAGCAAGGACCTCCGAGATGAGTTTTTAATGAAGATCTACGGTGCTCAGCACCACATGGGACTCGACCTAAGAGATGACACCTCCTCTCCGGCCGGCACCGAAGATTCCCACATGAATGGATACGGGAGGGGGATGGCTGAAGACTATATGGTCCTAGACCTGAGCACCACCTCCAGCATTCAGTCCAGCAGCAGTATCCATTCCTCCAGAGAATCTGATGCAGGGAGTGATGAGGGGATTCTCTTAGATGATATTGATGGGGCAAGTGACAGTGGGGAGTCTGTGCACAAGGCGGAGGCCCCTACTCTCCCCGTAGGCCTAGGGGCCGACGTTCCAGGATCACTCATGTTTAATAGTGTATCAATGAGCAATGGGGGGATAATGTGCAACATTTGCCACAAAATGTACAGCAACAAGGGGACTCTGAGAGTTCACTACAAAACAGTGCACTTGCGAGAAATGCACAAATGCAAAGTCCCAGGTTGCAATATGATGTTTTCCTCTGTGCGCAGCCGAAATCGGCACAGTCAGAATCCTAACCTTCATAAAAACATTCCCTTCACTTCAGTAGATTAGTTTAAGGATGGACATTGCAAATGCCAGCTCTCACGGATGGCCTACATATTTGAACTGCCATAAACAGTGTCTGTTTATATATACATATATATGTGTATATATATATATATGTGTATATATATGTGTGTGTGTGTGTGTGTGTGTGTGTGTGTGTGTGTACATGTATACACCATATTGGGTGTGTGTAAATGTACACATATTTATATGTATGCATATATATGTATATATATATCTTTGTTCTTTTTAAGAAAAGGAAAGAAAAACCACCAGGTGCTTTAGATGTTGTTTTTCTTTATCCTTTGTGTTTTGGGGGAAAGGATGGGATCTTTCATCTGGGGTGAAAAGTAAATACCCTTTAAAATGGCACATGTAAACTTGCAATTAGCCCCAGTTTTGTTACGAAAAAAAATTTTGGTTGTCTCCAAAGACACAATTTGTCGTACCTATGTCTGTTGCCTGCAAAAAAAAAAATGAAAAAATGAAAAAATGAAATTAAAAAAGGAACTTCTAGTTGTCTTTGTGAACTTTAAGAGAACCTTTAACTAAAGCATGGCAGATTCACCTGTAAATACTTAGCCTTGAGAGGCCAATGATGTAAAACAATTGTACTGATGGTTGTTTAACTCTTCCGTTTAATTTTTACAGTTACATTCAGCTGTTAGATATGCAGAAAAAATAGTTTGCTGGCTAGCTCTATTCATTTATGTTAGCTTTAATGCACATTTTTAAAAGAAACATGGTCTTGTTTTTACTACCTGCTAGATATAGTGATGAAGAAGTGCTAGCATGCTTTACAAGCACTCATCTGATAAAAAAGTTTGTCTTGTACTAATTACATAAATCCAGTCATGCACTTTTTTTCATACACTACAAGGGGATGTGTAATATCCATGCTTCTTTTTTTATCCTTAACCTATTGCCATACTTCAATAAGTGTCTTTAAAAAACATACACTTAGATAATAAAATGGTCTGGTCAGTATAGGGCATGAATGCCAAATGAAAGTATTAGTGTTATCACAAAACTGCCAACTTTGCACAAGTTTTCAGAAAAGAAAATAGAATTAGACACTCACCATAACCACAGGTCAATTTGTTGGCCACCAAAAAAACTGCTTAAATAAAAAAAGGCACTTGGTGATTATTTCAAGTACTGAATGTTATTAAAATCAATATTGCATCCTTCTTGCTTATATGTTGTTACAAAAAGGCAAGCAGAATTATGTGGTGTGAAACTGCCAAGGCATTTCTTCTTTTAAGCAAGGATACCATTCCAGGACACAAAAGCCTAAACTGCTCACTGCAGAAACAAACCTGAATTCCATAAACAGACTTGGTGTCATTTTCAAGCCTTTGCTTTTGTGTCATTAAACAACAACAAAACCATCTTGGGTGTTGTTCTGTTATATGACTATCTTATCTGCAGCAAGCACTGCAGTAGTATGATTAAGGCCTGATTGATAGAAGCAGTCAAAAGACATTTAATGCAAAAGCACTTCAAATTTTGAAAACGTGTGCTGAACTTTAATTGAGCAACTTTCCCCTTCAGATGGTCTAAGGAAGGGAAAAAAGATAGGGTCTCTCACTGTTCCATGCTGTGTGCTTCCCCACGTTTTGTCAGAGAAGAATTAGAGAGAGTAAGGATCAGAGTAATTGAGAGTGAGAAGGAAGGAGAGAAAGGTCTCCAAATCCTATTTTTTTTTTTTTAGTTTAGTTTCCGGTGTTTACACATGTTGCCTGAGTTGGTAAACCACACTGGCAGTCTAAGCTACCACAACATACTGACTAAATGATGATATTTACTTAAGTTCAGCCTACAGCCAAAACCATTAGGGTGTGTATTGTAGACAAAAAAAAAAATGAAGAAAAAAAGAGAACTATTTCAACAGTCGATACGATAGTAACGTAAGAGAATGTATTTCTTTTCTATATTTAATGGCCTAGCACATTTCTCTTGTTAATCTCAAAGTCAGAAATGCCCTTTGTTTTATGCTTCAGGTTATTTTCATGTTTCGTACATTTTGTAAAAAAATTTTGTGTTCCCATCAGCATTCACTTCCGTCAAATTTGCCAAAGGAAATTGTTAATATGTTTCTTTTTTTCTTCCCTTAGGATTCGTACCTCACAGTATTTATTGTTTCCAAAAATAAGCATCATTAACTGAGAAGTTAGTATCTGCATTTGTAGAAATTTCAGAAACAGTAGATTCATATGAAAGATATGTTTAGATACATCCAGGAGCTTTATCCTTTTTAGTTTTTATTGATGTTTTGGGGTTCTTTTAGCCCTTCTTAATTTTACAGTTAGAAAAGACCAAAAGTATTTGCAGATACAGAAGAAACTATCAAAAACTACATGTTGAACAAGAAATGTTTACGGTGAAAAGCTGAGGAATTATTAATAACCGCCTTTTTGTTTATTGTGAGCTTTTTATTTTTCCAAAAGTCTTAATTGCTTTTTTATTAAATTTAATAGACAGAGATATTTTGCTTTGTTTTTTGCCATACATTTCCGTATGCAGTATGATTGTGAGCAATGAAACTAGAATAATGAATGTGCATTCTTCTCAAACATATGGACCCTTTTAGGTATATCCTGTGCTATTGCCACCATCCCAAATTATTTGATGCCAAAAGTGTGGGAAAACGTTTGTAAAAATCCAACCCAGATAACTAATGAATACCTATGAAAAAAGCCTGTTTTTGAAGTGTCTGCAATCTAAATAAATGACACATCTGGTTTTATTAAAACAAAAAACACATTTTTATTTTAATAGTCTAGAAGAGTTATGTACCATGATTGAGGTATTAGAAATGATCACCTACCAAATCAGTGCCTACTCTGTATTTTTCATATTACTTCAATGTCAGTTAAAAAGGTCAAACAGTCTTAGTGAACTAGTTAGAAATAGCAATCAGCAGCTCATGTCAAAAAACAAACTTGGCTGAGAACTCTAGTGTGTTTGTTACACACGGTAAACGGTATTGACACAGCAATTAGGTTTAGAGAGAAACCAGTGTAGGAAAATAAATTATGCAATAAAATTTCCCCCACACCAAAGCCTGCAGTTTGTCCTATATTGGGACCCCATCCTGTTAGGTTAGTCTGCAAATAAGAACAAAGTCACCAATCCACAGCACATTTAGTAGTCTGCTCTCTCTTTCCCACTAGAAAAGGCTGCAATCTTGATTACTAGTCAAAAACATAAAGACAAGAGTTTACCTACGGCCACAGCTAATACTTCTGCCGTAGGTCTAGTTGAAAAGTGGGAGTGGAGAGTCCTATTTTAATTCATTTTACGGCCCTTGAGAACTTTATCCATGCCTGTTTAACTCCATAGGTAATTCCTCTCACTGGACATCTTAGGTGGGTCTCATGATGTAAATGATGTAAGAAATTTGGTGAGGATGCATATTCCTTTGTAAAGGGCTGCTCCTACTCCCATGAATTGACTTCAGCCACTCTATCACAAATACAAAGTTACGTGACATAGTTAATGTGCATGCTCCCTAACTAATGCTTTAAACTTCCTATTTTCATCCTTTCAAGGTATACATATATGTATTTTGTAAATATCAAATGGGTTTCATCTGCTGTAGGGAATAATCCTGCATACTGAATTGAGAGTGAGAGAGAGAGAGAGAGAGAGAGAGAGAGAGAGAGAGAGAATGCACCATTTTTTTTTCTGCAGTGTTGATTTTTTTCCAAGTGGGAAGAATGCCTGTGCTGTCAGAAAAACACGGTGGGCTCTAGTTTAAATTTATTTGAAATGGCAAACACCTAAACATAGTTCAGTCTCTGTCTGGAAATCATGTTTCATTCTGCTCTAGGTATTTTAAAAGAGTCAAGATGTTAGCACCCCATTTCCCTCTCACCTTCTCTCTCAGAACCCTTCCAGGCCGGTACAGTGGTGTCACTGTAAATAGAGAACAGTGCCCACGTAGTGTGAGCCCTTGCTCCCTGGGTCCCAGTTACATTCTGTAGGACAAGGAAGGTACAGGTTAGCTGAACCATTTAGCACTTTCACATTGCTCTAAAAGAGCTCTAAAAATGTCCTGCTTCCAAGAATGGCCTATTCCCAGGGAACCATGCTTCCTTCACCCAGGGGAAACCAGGCACAAGACTTCTGCTAACTAAACTGTGCTTCTTTCTTGTTTTCTTCCTTCATTCACTCCAGGACTGGCCCAACCAAATGAGCGTGGACCCAGGGGGAAATTAAAAGGGAAAACAAGACACAATATGAGCAGGTATCTATCCGCTTCTAAATAAGACCTCCTTTAACCAAAAAGGAAAGAGAAGCAGATTGAGAGGTTATAACTTGGTTCATTGACATTGCTTTAGATCAACCTATTCAATTAAAGGAAACTGTAATAAAACACTGCCCATCCATTACCACAAATGTACACATCACCTGAAAGAAACAGATTTGTTTCCACACCACAGACGTACCTCTGCTTTTCTTGCTTTATATAGACAAAACTATTGGTTTCTTCCAACTCACGAACACATTGAGTACATATGGAGTAGTGTTGCCTGGAGACAGGTCATCTGATTAGATGTCTTCTTGAAGTCCCTTCTAATCCAGTGATTCTAGTTGTGAGGGCAGGGCAAGGGGGCTCATGGTTGCAGTATCTCTTCTGTGAGAGAGGAAGTGAAGAATAAATCCAAAACAGGCAGATGAAGGAATGCTAGCATTTTCTGTAAGGAAAAGGTAAGACGTAGATGCAAAGAAGTAACTCGAGTTCTCAGGAGGTATGGCAGATGTATTGAGAATACAGAAAAGATCACTGGAGCCCTTCTAAGAGGGAGGAAATCAGGAAGGGGTAAAGGCAAGTGAGGTGAGAAAAATGAAAACGCAAAAGGTCAACTAGAGCTTTCTGACTAGAGAAGCAATTGGTAGGCCTAAACTGGAATGGTGGAAAGGGAGGAGTTGGGGCAAGTGGTAGCTAGAATGGGCCTATTTTCTTTTTGGTCACTATTTAGTTTGCTGCTATGGCAACAAACAAAGTCAGGACTCCATTGCTACTCGGTTAGATAAGGATCTGTTGATCAAAAGGTGGTCACATGATCAGTCTCTCCAGGGAAAGGAACTTTTTTTTCCCTTCTTCATCTTTGTTTTTTACCCAGAGCTACACCATCTGCTGGCTTGATCCCTTCATCTACATGTTAACGCAAGTCTACATCCTACCATCCTGTATCTTTATTTGGCAAGTGGTATGATGATTCCTTCAGAAAGTATCTATGGCAAAATGAAAAAGTGGCTCACCCAAGTTGCTATCATTCTCCCTTATTATTTTCTTTTAATGAGCTCTAAAACAACGTAATCCATTAAATATCTTGTATGTAGATTCCTGGTCATATACTAGTCCAGGGTAGTCTTGAACTTAATAGAAATAAATCTTCAACCCCTTGCTTTGGCTAATCGCCAACAATTTCTGGATATAGCATACTCTTTTTCATTCGGCAATATCTCTAAGAAATCCAAACGCCTTGACACCTTAGAGTTAAAAAAAAAACCTAGGCATTTTTACAAGTATGCTGTCTTGAGTCAGTATTACTATTCATTATGATACTCTATTAAAGAAGAAGCAATTTACTGTAGTTGTCATAAAACTATTTTTTCATTCTTCTCATCTAAAGTGTGTTGTAAATTCATTTGACCTTTACTGCAAAAAAATAAATACTTCTTTTTTATATAAGGTATCAAGACAAGGCTCAGTTTGTAACAAATAGTGGACCATTATGAAACAAGAAAAAAACTCAAGTAGAGCAGCAAGAAGCTTCAGTTCAATTTCACCTCATATCTTTCTAATAACTTACTTGTCACTTTATTACCTTCCAGTAATGTGAACGCTACTGACAAGACTGTCACACTAACAGCAGACAACACCCTCTCTTCTTCAGCCCCAGATCTCCTGGCTACTTATTGCACTGGCCCTGAAGGGACACAAACTAATAGTGTGCTTTCAAGTTCAGCACTTGGCCATCAAATATAAAAGGATGCGCAATTGCCTGTTTATCCCTGGTGTAGGGGAAATTGAGTACAAGCAGCAGGCTTTCCCACTGAGTTTCCGGATGCGCACACACATTCACACGCTCTCTCTCTCTTGCTCTCGCTCTCTTTTTTTTCTCTCTCTCTCACAGACAACACACATACACACACACACACATGCACACAAACACACATGAACATGCACACTTCTACAGTGAGTGAAAGCTGGTCCCAGCTGGATGTCTATGATATGTCTTTGGGAAGCCCAAAGGCTGCCTCCAAATGCTCTCTCCAGCTATCAGGCAGACAGTAACAAGATGACTTCTTAAAGGGTCAGCAGAGAAATGCTGTCTGGGACGGCCCTTTTTGTCGGCTTCTGCAAAAACTAACCATGGCACATCTTCACCAGTCCATTTGGGGATGGCTGGGAAGGACCCCAAGCCTTAGCTCCAGGGATCCAAACCAAACACAAGGCACATTGGAGATGTGTGTATTTTCCTAGAAGGGAACCTTGGAGGAAAAAGAAAAAAATCCTGATCTGATTGTTCCCCCCCCCCCCCCCCGTAAAATAGGACCTTGCCACAGTCAATATGCCCTTCTTGGCAGGTTGGCTGAGTATGTTTTTGCAGAGGAGGAAGTAGCTACAGTGACTTTAGCATTGAACCAGGTGTTGTAATGTACAGATAGACCTCTCCAGAGACTTGACTCTCCTGAGCCAGGAGTAAAAGCTGAAAAATAACCATCCCATTTTCCGTTAATTCAACTGAACTGACGATCTAAAAAGAACCTTTGACATTACCTGCCTCTTAAAATAAATTCAAATAGCATTTAGCATGTTTGAAAAAAAAAAGTCCCGTACCCACTTGGAAATCTGGATAAAAGCAGTGGAGTCGATGAGATGCGATGGTCCACTTTGACTGAACAACTGAGAGGAATAAATGAAAATATTTCAGATCCAAAAGTGAGCTGTATGTAAACGATGCCATTTTTGTATTGTTGAACTGCTGTGTGGTATTGAGGAAGTGACATCTTGGAGATTAGTGGACAGCAGAATCATTTCTCCGTCCCTTAATTATAATCTGCTTTTCGATAGCACATAGCAAAGCTAGGTGTGTGTGCCACCTTGGGACATCTTGTCCCTCCCGGTGGAGTGCTGTCAGCCGTATAATGTGTGAAGACTCCTTCCTTCCTCACAATGCACACATACACTGGCTCAAAACCCATCAGCAAAGCTACCAGATAGGAAATGAATGGATGTTATCTTTGAAGGGAGCTGAGGAAAGGGGAAAGGGGACAACAGACAATTAAGCAAATCTGTAGCAACAGATCCAGGTTGGGCTTAAGCAAATCTATAGCAACAGATCCAGGTTGGGCTAGGACTTTTTCACAGCTGATGCTGTAGATTGCAAGTGAAAGCAGAGCACTTTGAGAGGAGTCTTTGGGTTGGGGTGGGAAGAGTAATTGTGTTTTCTGGAGTTCCCTGGTGTGTTTCTGTCTAGCTCTAGGCAGACATTTATCAAAAGGAAACTTATAACAGAGTCTTCTGTAAAGTGAATATGGAGTCTTATACTTGTATTAATATAAAAATTGAGTTGCCAAAATTGTAGGGATTCTGCCCTCTTACTAATTTTGATTTTTTTTTCTAGCCCTAAGTAACAGGAGAAGCTTAAATATGTTTCTGAGAAAAATGGATTCGTGACATTTTTCTTTTTAGCACGTGCCATCCTGTTGGGGATGAGGGTAGAGAACGAAGTATTTTAGCAAAAATGGAGAAAAAGATTCTGTGTAAATATATTTCTTGAGAAGAGAGTAGCAGTGTGGCAGGCCATGGTTTTATAAGGCTTCCATTGCCAAATGTGATACTGAGATAATGCAGTTAAGATGGCTAACTCATTAATTGTTAATCGGACTCTGCCCGCTTCTGTTAGAGAATGCAAGAACTGAGGAGTTGACTCTGGGGAGGTGATAACTCCAGGTGTGTGTGTGTGTGTGTGTGTGTGTGTGTGTGTGTGTGTGTGTGTATGCATGTTATCTATCTATGTATCTGTATGTGTCAGAAAGGGGGCAAAGAAAACAAAAACCTTCCAAAGGTCCATGTGCAAGGAAGAGGAAAATGGCCTGGAACTATTTTAGTAGGCCTTCATTTGCAATGCTGGGAGAGAATGTGTCTGTCCTTGTTCTGGCTGTGAATTGTTATGGTAGCTACGTGAAGCATTGATTCATGAGGTATTGCTCTTAAACTCCCAGACAATGTGTTGAGTTAATAGGTTCACTTGAGATGTATAAACTAAGGCTGATTGTTTATTTTTTCATCTAGTACTCCATTTAGAGAGTTTTTGCATGTCTTTGTAGTCGCTCCAACCTTTCATTCCCTACCCTTGTCTCCCTCACTTCCCCATCATCACACCCATGCCCTGCTCACCCTCATTGGCCCCACCCCTCAAAAATGATCTTGGAAAAAAACCTTCACTCTATGCTATCCTGAATCTGATCCCCTTGGAAAAATTTGTGTGCCCTACCCCACCTAGGTTTAGCATCCATAAAGTGAATAAGAGAGTGAGATGTTCTAGCATTATATATTAATCTGATATGGCTAATATCAAAAACTCTGAAATCTGGAGCAGTAGTTTTCTGGTGCACACTTTGGTTCAGCTGCCCTACATAGAGAGATTAGCCCAGGCCAGCAGCTTCACTGTTACAGATCATTATGGACAGGGAACAGGTCTGTTAATTCTCTTGTATTGTAGTCTCCCAAGTGCTTAGAAGAGTGCTCTGCACATAGTAAGTGCTCAATAAATTCCATTGATTGATTGATTGGATGGGGACAGAGGAATCAACTGGTTGGGAAAAGCGGGAAGCATATTCATGAGCCCTACCAGGAAAGAAAATGATTTAATAGTCATGTAGAGTCATGGTTTCAAGAAAAAAAAAATCATTCCCATTTCCAGTAGTGTCCGTGACCCTTGCCTGGTATACTATATAGACAAGGGCTTTCCCCCTGCTTTTTCCTGGTCCCCAGTGGGGAGGTGGGGAAGGGGAAGAAGTGATCTTCTATTCTATCTAAACAGTCCTAATGAAGTTGAGCAACATCTTCAAATTCATTCTAGGCAGAATATGTGTTACAAATCAATTGTTTCACTGGGTTTATAGTTTACAGTAGCAGCGACCAGTTTCAGGGAAACTGAAACTCTTAGAGAGGCAGGTTAGGGGGTTGACCATTTTGGTTTCCATCGTCTTCTTCCAAATACTAGGAACAAGTGAAACTGGAGTGCCCTGCTAAACTTCTCAGCAGAACCAAAGCCTGTAC
The DNA here is from genome assembly GCF_015852505.1 of Tachyglossus aculeatus. Classification (NCBI taxonomy): domain Eukaryota; kingdom Metazoa; phylum Chordata; class Mammalia; order Monotremata; family Tachyglossidae; genus Tachyglossus; species Tachyglossus aculeatus. The sequence continues at coordinate 26,671,760 of NC_052098.1, read as the reverse complement.
CACAAAGTCGAGCTGCACCGGAGATGTGAAAAGCTTGCATCACATAATTGTGTCATCGGTAGCTCCATAAACACTGTATGTATGCCAAGCAAGGTTGTTCCATTAGTAGGCTGAGGGAATTAAAAGTCTTCTTTTTTCTTCATTTGCTTTTTCTTTCATTGTATTTTCTGTACTATAACTGTCTGCAGTACATCTTTTGCATAAAATGCATAAGGGTTTGGGGATGTAAATGGAATTTTATTCATATTTTGTCCAGATACCTCTTGTAATTTGTATCAAAATTCTTGTACAATTTTTATATTAAAGATTTATCAGTCACTGACCTCTCTTCATGTCCTCAATTGTGGGATGACGGGAGCGATTCCAACATTCCTATCACAACACATCCACCCACACGATGGTTCACATCAACAAATACATGATCCAGAGTTGTTCCCGAAGATGGAGAAATGCAGCCGTTTAAAATGAGATTGCCTTTGTTTTCTCTTTGCCAAGTTCACATGTCAGTGGGCGGCAATGAAAGGGGCCTTCCTGCTGATTCTTATTCTCCTTTCTGAAAGTTTTTCGATTCTTGGGGCCTTTAGAAAGTAGGGCGTCTTACCAGAACATAGCCCAATACCATTCAAAGAGCCTGTTAACAGAAGTCAAGGTCTTGTCTGTGCTCTGGGCCTGGGAGAAAGAGCGGGTTGAAACTCTATAGAGTCTAGCCAGTTCCTCCTTAGCCCCTTGAGACCTCTCTACACTGGAAACACCATTCTTCAGGCTCTGCCTCTGTGCCACCCAGGAACTTCCTTCTTTCTCAAAACCTCTCCTCCTTCCCTCTTCTCTAATCCTTTGGAGCACTAGGTATTCCTCTCACCCCCACCCAGGAAGAGGAGTGCGAGAAGAAAGTAGGCATTTCTGCAAAGAGTAATTAGCTATTGTTTTTCCTTCAAATTTGTGGGAAGCAGTAGATAAAATCATGACCATATTCTTTTGGACTAAATGCCTGCATTTCAGTTCACAGTCTCCTGGCAATGCTTTTGGCCTATTGTGCTTGTTATCTTGAAATAAAACTATTGGATGGAAAGATGTCATATTCTGCAGCTTTTCCTCCCCCTTTCATGCTGCTCGTGGGACCACAAAAAGGCAGCCCTTACTGGGCTTGTTTACAACTGACTAATTTTGTCGCCTCAGAAATTCCTAGGGAAGGATTTAGGCTAAGCCCAAACCTCTGACAGGTGACTCGTGTTTTTCTTTACCTGTCAACAGAGCTAGATTTTCACGGATCTCCCTCTAGGCCCCTGACCTTTTCTTTCCTATGTGCCAGCTCTCTCCCTCACACTCCCCCATTCTGGCTTTCATTTGGTTCATAAGCAGAGGGGTCCTAGCTAAACAGACACTATAAGATGCCCCCCAGTTAATTCACTACAAACAGGTCTGGATAGGTTGTTTACTCAAACCGCCAGACTTTCCCCCCACTGACATAAACAGCTGACTAGTTTGAATCTAGGACTGGCATTGAATCACCAGTTTATCCTCCTCTGTACGTGAAGCACAGTTCTCCCTTTGCTTTTCAAACCCTGCTTCACACCGCCCACTGTCTCTTTCTGGCTGACTGTCTGTCTGTCTGTCTGTCGCAGATAAAGGGGGTAGGGTATGAAATTAAAGGTTAAGCAACTTTGGGGAAATCAGCCTCTGTTGAGGCATGTGGTTATCCTCCCATGTTATTAAATGTCATAGATGTGTTAATGCAGTTCTGCATGGAAGCCAAGCATAATTATGATCTTTTCATCTGTCATAACACATCTATAATTGGCATGAATTCCCCTCAAATGGCTTCTTTTTTTGAACGTAAGAATTTTCCTAGTCAGAGAAAGGATATTAGCAGGCACCCATAAAGACAGCTTTTGGCACAACACGGAGCAAACAGCCTGGGTGAAAGCCAGTCAGCACGCACTGGGCCACTTGAAGATTTGCCGTCTGCTTGTTCGCTCTCTGTCAGTTGACAGTATGACAGTAGATTAAGTGCTACTAATTTAATAAAGCTGCTCCTCCAATGATTTTGATCTATCAATGAGAAGGGGTGGGAGGATGAAGGAGGGTGGGAAAAAAAAGAGAATATTGAATTGCCTGAAGTAATACTGAAAAAAAATCTATTGATCTTGTGTGAGGTACAGTTATTTTTAGTCACATGACTCAGGCTTACCCAATCATTACCCATATTCATCAGAGACCGTATAATGAACAGAGGTATTGATTAGCTGGGGCAGCTAGAGAGATTTCCCAACAGTGCTAGTTCACATTGATAGGTCTCCAATGGGAATACATGCAAGTGCAGCCTCGTAACATAACTTATTGTGTTCTAGGTTCTTCCATTGATTTTATTTAAAGAAAAAAAGCCCACACAATGCCTCTCCCTTGACCTTTTGCTGAAGCCTTGCCTGAGAGAAGAACACAGAATGACAGTCCACAAGTAAACACTCCCATTTCAAGTTTTCAGCTACAAAGGCATATGAATGCTGGTCTTTAGCCAAAGAATGCCTCAGCTCATCTTTCTCTCCATTTCTCTTCACTTATGTCACTTGGATTTACAGAAATTCTCCCTAACCTGGAAAATGCCAGTCACCATTTCAAAGCCATCAAACATATGGTTTACCCCTAAAGAGCAGCATATGGTCTAGCAAAATTATCATACTGCTCTAATTGCTCCAAATAAGCCTGGTAAAAATGTCCTGGACCCCAGTTTGAGTGCACGGGACCCATACAGCCCGGCAAGGTTGCAACATTACAAGCATCGTACCTCATGGCAAGACTGAATTCTCACCAGGCTGCTGCTCTTGGAGAGCAAAGGGCTGGATTTTTTGAACACCCTGGACCCACTCTGCCCCCTTCCAATATTGGTAGAGCGGTTTCATGCCCATGTCCAACGTAGGCTCTTCTGCTTCCCCCAAGTTGTTTGTTTCCCGTATGCTGTAGTCATTAGAAGTCATTTACTGCTTGGTAGACTCTGTGCTGCTTAAAATTCCAATACGTAACTACTGTGAGCCCTTTTTTGGGTAGGGACCATCTCGATATGTTGCCGATTTGTATTTCACAAGCGCTTAGTACAGTGCTCTGCACACAGTAAGCGCTCAATAAATACGATCGAATGAATGAATGAATGAACCATTAAACCGCAGGGAAAAAATAAAGGATTAAGAAAGGGATGACTATAAAAAAAGCCCATATACTCAAGAGCCAAGAAATCACAAAGTAAGGTCGTCTGTCATCCTTACTGGACATTAACAGCACTTAACTTTATATTTGTGAAATGCTGTGGAAACAGTAAGTAACCCCTTAGCCATGTAAGTTACAGAAACTTGCTTTGCTCGAATCTACCCCCACCCCCACCCCCGCACAAATCTATCTCATTAGACACATTCCCCTGACTTTCAGAGGACACATCCTCTTTCCCCATATCTGAACATTATTGCTAGATCTGAATTGGCCTTACCTTTCTCAGTAAGCATGTCCATCCTAAAGCATGTCCTTACTGATGGTACTTTATAGAGTCACCTTCAATATTTCCTCTGTCTTTTTTTCCCCTTTAACCACAATTTTCAGTTCCATTTCTTTTTTCTTGTCTGATACCTTTTTTAAAAAAAATCAGTTCAATATATTTTGTTCCTGTGGGGTTAGGTTGTAGCTTGACATCTTTCCAAATGTAAGCGCTTATAGAAAAACTCTGATATGCTACGATAATTTTAAATCCTGGGTTGCATCCTATGTGCAGAGACTTCACATTATTGGAATGCTTCAAAAATTTTCATAAGCAATTGAATTTGGAGGTTATCAGGGCTCTGGGCATGTGCAATGTGAGGTGATTTAAAATTATTAGACCACTTCCAAGTTTGAGAGAGATTCATCCTTACAAATAGAAGTGCTATTAACAAGTCAAAGTACTCTCATAATTTCCCATCTCTGCTTCCCCAGATCTGTCATTCCATTTCTTCTTTTTTTTTCCCCAGATGAAGAATTTCACTCCCAACTTTCATAGTCATTTGTAGGCCAAAAACAAGACACTCATTTGCTGAACTCAGACGTTGTATCAATTTGTTTTCTGCAGAAAGTAATCCTGCAGGATGCTATGCTTTCCTCCTTCTGTTCTTTCAAAACCTCAAACTTACAAGTTTCATAACACAGTTCCTTCCAAAAGCCTCAGTCTCACCTACTGAACCTGCAATGCTATGTTGTTTTTCAGGAGGACACAAAGAGTTTTCCTGAGAATTAGGTGGCAACAGAAAATTTTCACCCGCACCTTTTGACTGGGCTTCAGTAAAAGTGTTCAGGTCATTAGGCTTAGCTAATGGTGGTGCTTTCCACAGTTGTGGGACTCAGCGTATATGCTCAACCAATTATGAACATACAAAACATATTACGCATCAATCGCTGGAAATGGTTCTCCCAATTAGAAAAGCCTTTTGGTGCATGAAGGAATTGGTGGTGGGTCATGGGGGAGGGGGTGGTGGCTAAGGCAACCCCCAATAATGACCCTGGTTCACTGATAGTTTGCGATCTCAGCAGTTTATCAGGCTGATGTACCTCGTACCTTTACAAGCAGGGCTACAAGGGCTGCGCCACCACTCTGCAATGTAATTTATGTTTGAAATGGCGATTTGCTTCCACCTTTAATGGTGAGTTATGATGAGCTCCACCAATCAATCAATGATATTCATCGAGTGCTTACTGTATGCCAAGCATTGGACGAAGCACCTGGGAGAGTACAAGAGAGTTTGGTAGATGTGATCCCTACCCACAGTGAGTTTACAGACCGAGGGAGAAACAGAGATTAAAATGAATTACAGATGAAAATGTGCAAGAGTGCTGTGGGGGTGGGGTGAAAATCAAAGTGATTAGGGGGTATAGACCCAAGTGCAGGCAATGCAGAAGGGCGGGCTTAATTGGAAAGCCTCTTGGAGGAGATGTGCTTGAAGTAGGGAGTGGGGCTCAGACTGAACTGGGATCCCCATGCTACCTTGCAAGTTGATTAGGAGGGAGATTAAAGGAAGGACAGGAACCACCCTGCCTCCTAATGGCTCCCAGAATCAGGTGGCAGCTGCACTGGGGTGGAGATTGGTCCCAAGTCTCACCCAAGGCCCACACAATGCCATGCTACTCCAGAGCTGCCCCAGGGTTCTTTTACTTGATGGCCTGGTGTGACATACTCATGGCTCCAGCCCTGAAACAGCTGTTCACTGCAGCATTCTCTTTTGTGGCAGAATAGCAGCCTCGAGATTACTGGCAGCCTTGAGATAACTGGCCCCATAGACTCACAATTTGTAAAATATCATCATGATCATGAAAACGGTGCTCAACTCAGAACTTCTCTTGATTTGATCAGCAATCTTAGACCAAGCCTAGATAGAGATAATTACCCAGATACTCAGGCAAAAAAAAATGGGAGCTCTTCCTGAATGACCAGGTAAAAGAGGGTTAAGATTTTTTTCCAGGATTATCCAACTCCCCACAAGTTTTTCTTTCACTTTGAGTTACCACCAGACAGCCATTATGGCTCAAAGAGAACATGGAGGCATTCAGAGGCTTCACTCTGGGTCCCCACTCCTTCGAGACTCTCAGTAGTAGAAAAGGATGTCATGACCCAGTGAAACGTTGAAGTTTTCCGTTAGCCGATCCAGAGGTCCTGCTTGGTCCAATTCAATCACTGAGATAATCTGGCCAGAACAGTTTTAGCTGAGTCAGCAAATTCTTGGCAATCTTTAGTTTTGGGGTTTGCACAGAGAGAGATTTTTTCATATAGATCTTTATTTTGGAAAACAACCTGCCAAACAAACAAAAAATAACAGATTTTAAAACTTGGTGGGAAGTTTTCTTCTGGATATGAGTGGTTTGGAAAACTGTCACAAGTCGGATTTGGACAATAGAAAGTCATTAGACGTGTTTTTACAGGAAACTGAGTGGTATTGTGGCTGATTGCCTTGCTGATTCTATTCATTCATTCAATCGTATTTATTGAGCGCTTACTCTGTGCAGAGCACTGTACTAAGCTCTTAGTACTAGATTCTAGATTTGAAACACAAGTGGCTTGGGCTGGGGGTTTCCTCTGGCATTACAGATATGAGGCCATCCTATAAATACAGCAACATTTCCCACTATTGTGATTGAGTCAGGCTCTAGTCCTCAAGCTTCAGTCCCTGGTCTAAAAATAATCCTTGCATTAAAACCAACAAACAAGAGCATTCCAGTGAAGATTACACACAGCTCTATGAGGACAGGCTGAGTCAAGCCCAGGAATGGTGCTGGATATTGCCAAGTTGAAGGCATGGATGTGTTTTCCAGTCCCAGTGCCTTGTCCCTCAGGGCAACAGTAGCTATTTTGGCCCTAATCCCTTGGAGGGAATAGGAAGGGAAATGACTCTTGTCACTCCAGACCAGTGCCCACAAGAAATAGGATTGATGAACCCAACTCCTCGTTTGGGGCTTCTGGGCTGAAAATGAGCAGAACCTCAAAAGAGATGGATGATGGCTGACAGTGGTGAGGGATCGGGAATGGTAAGTAATCACTGAGATCTGACTCCAGGGGAAGAATTCTTTGGTTCCACCAGAATTCTTTGGGTTCAGGCCATAGAGAATCGTATGCTTCGGCCTAATTGTAGAATGGATTGGGTACTCTGGCAGAAGGGACGGAAGCTTCCACATAGGCCACTGCGGAACTAGAGAAGGCAAAGCCTATGTTTTCAACATCGAAAACATTGAGACCCCCTTCCATTTTTGCCACAGAATGCACGGAAAGAATAACAGGGTAATAACAACGGCAAAACGACCAGCAGTAAATCGATTCTATGAGGGAACATTCCTCAGGCTCCTCACTGCTCCAGGAAGGGCTGTCCTTGGCCCTTGGCTCCAGATCAATGGCCAGACAGAGATTAACCCATCTGTACATATAGGTGCCACATTGGTGTTTGTTTATGGGGGTCATAGAGCTACTTTAGTGATTAGTAAAAGTTCTTAGTTTGGTGGCAGTCAGCATATCCCTGGGTCTTTCCAGATCTGGTGTTCCATTACTGTTTTTTTTACTAGAGTTGCATAGTCTGTCTGTTTTGTTATGATCATGAGTTGCTCCAAAATGTTGCTGAAGCATTCTGTTTTGTGCTGTATTTTCTTAATCTGGGGGTTATTTTCATCAAACCAGTCTTGAACCCAGGATGCCCACTTCGTCCCACCAACCTACTCACTGTACTTTGATCTCGTCTATCTCACTGCCAGACTTTTTATCCACATCCTGCCTCTGGTCTGGAACTCCCTCCCCATTCACAACCTATGGACTATCACTCTCCCCACCTTCAAAGCATTATTGAAAGCACACCTCCTCCAAGAGGCCTTCCCCAACTAAGACCTAATTTCCCTTCCTCTCTCTCCCTTCTGTGTCACCCTTGCACTTGGATTTGTTCCCTTTATTCACCCCTCCCTCAGCCTCACAGCACTTACGAACATGTACCTATCCATAATTGATTTTAAGGTCTGTCTCCTCCTCTAGACTGTAAACTCATTGTGGGCAGGGAACATGTCTATCGAATCTGTTGCATTGTGCAGTGAAGACCTTTGGTGGAATTTTCTTGATAATGATATGCCTTCTGTATAAATGTTTCCCTGGAAGGTATGTATGAGAAGATTCAGGCTTTATTTAGTAAATGGTCCTAGAACTTTTTCCCTAGTATTGGGGCTAACTTCCAAAAGAAAGACAGGCCTATTTCTGAGTTCTGGCAAGAAAAGGTATTTGCAGTCTCTTAGGCTGCCTGTTTAAAAGAGGAAAATTAGTGGAAACCACGCAAGTACCCTTGGGGACTTCCCCACCTGGATTTGTGGCAGGAATTGAATCTGGAGCTGGGACCAGAAAAAGGTTGAAATAGAAGGCAAACGGGGAGTCTTTTGTCTTTTGGCTGATGTGGCTTTGCTGAATTACTAAATTACCCCAAGCTGGGAGATGTCCACAAGAGTTTAGGAGACACCAAGCATATGGTGACATAATAATAATAATAATAATAATAATAATAATAATAATAATAATGATAATAATAACATTTGTTAAGTGCTTACTATGTGCAAAGCACTGTTCTAAGCGCTGGGAGGATACAAGGTGACCAGGTTGTCCCATGTGGGGCTCACAGTCTTAATCCCCATTTTACAGATGAGGTAACTGAGGCTCAGAGAAGTTAAGTGATTTGCCCAAGGCCACACAGCAGACATGTGTTAGAGAAGGATTAGAACCCATGACCTCTGCCTCCTAAGCCCGGGCTCTTTCCACTGAGCCATGCTGCTTCTCTGACCTGGTGGCGGACACTACTCTGGGCTTGAGCATGCTGAGTAAAACTTGTGAGTACCTTGCATTCAGAAAAGAATAGGGAAGGGAGAGATTGTACCTGTAGAAGGCCTCTATTTTATGCTCCCATTTCCTCTTCTCCCACTCCCTTCTACATCACCCTTGCACTTGGATTACACCTTTTATTCACCCCACCCTCAGCCCTTCAGTGCTTATGTATATATCTGAAATGTATTTATTTATATTAATGTCTGTCTTCCCCTCTAGTCTGCAAGCTCCTTGTGGGCAGGGAATGTGTTTTTATGGTATTTGTTAAGCGCTTACTATGTGCCAGACACTGTACTAAGCTCTGGGGTAGAAACAAACTAGTTCGGTTGGACATAGTCCCTGTCAGGGTGGAGCAGAATTGGAAGGGCAGAGCTGCGGCTGCTGACAACTAAAGAGACCGAAGATATCAGGCCCTGGGACAGGGCTGGGAAGCCCCAGCTGACTGAGTCCACCCTGCTACTGCTACCCTTCTCCCCTGGCCACTCTTCCTGCCATAGATTGCTCATCCTGGGACTCTTTCTTACACTAAGGCCAAGTTCAGGCTTATTCCAATTTGAGTTCTTTATTTTTTTTATGGTATTTGTTAAGTGCTTCCTATGTGCCAGCACTGTACTAAGAGCTGGGATACATCCCCCTCTCCCCCTCATCCCCCTCTCCATCCCCCCCATCTTACTTCCTTCCCTTCCCCACAGCACCTGTATATATGTGTATATGTTTGTACATATTTATTACTCTATTTATTTATTTATTTTACTTGTACATATCTATTCTATTTATTTTATTTTGTTAGTATGTTTGGTTTTGTTCTCTCTCTCCCCCTTTTAGACTGTGAACCCACTGTTGGATAGGGACTGTCTCTATATGTTGCCAATTTGTACTTCCCAAGCACTTAGTACAGTGCTCTGCACGCAGTAAGCGCTCAATAAATACGATTGATGATGACTGATGATGATAAAAGCTAATCAGGAAGGAACTGAGGCCCAGAGAAGTGAAGTGATGTGCCTAAAGTCACATGGAAGACAAGTGGTGGAGCCAGGATTAGAATCCAGGTCCTCCTGGCTCCCAGGCCTGTGCTCTATCTTCAGGCCATGCTGCTTCTCAGGACCTAGGGGGAGAATGAAGAATTCAGTTTTAATGCCTTTTCCTCCAGCACAAAGGTACAGGGTTATGCCACTGGGAGGAGGGTAGCTAGTCAAAACCGTGAGCATGAAAACTAGACTTTCTTACCCGGCTAAAAATGAAAATAACAGTCACCCAGTGTTTTGGGTGAAGAATTCTCTTTTGAGAATGAAAGAAACCTCAAAGAGGAGTTGGAAGGAGACTCATTGAAGATGGAGAGTCTATAAAGTAATAAGATCAAATTAGAGATATAGATTGGGGTAAGAGAAGCAGTGTGGCTAGAGAAGCAACATGGCTCAGTGGAAAGAGTGCGGGCTTGGGAGTCCGAGGTCATGGGTTCTAATCCTGGCTCCGCCACTTATCAGCTGTGTGACTTTGGGAAAGTCACTTAACTTCTCTGTGCTTCAGTTACCTGATCTGTAAAATGGGGATTAAGACTGTGAGCCCCATGTGGGACAACCTGATTACCTTGTATCTCCCCCAGTGCTTAGAACAGTGCTTGGCACATAGTAAGCTCTTAACAAATACCAAAATTATTATTACTATTATTATTACTAATAAATGACTCTAAGCAGGCTGAGGAATAATTGCAGAGCATTAGGTATTTGTTCTTTGTTCTTAAAGTTCACTCAATTCCCTTCGTGCAAGCAGACTCTCAATGTGGGTGCAGAACACAATGGGACACAGCAATAAATCAGTCAATGGTATTTATTGTATGTTTACTGGGTTCAGAGCTCTTGGGAGAGGTCAGTACAATAGAGTTGGCACACATGATCCCCGTCCTCAAAGAGCTCACTGTCTAGTCTGGGAGAGAGAGAGATTAAAATAAATTACAGGTAGGAGAAGCAAGAGAGCATAAGGATATGTCTTTAAGGGCTGTTGGGGGTAGGGCTGGAGTGACTATCAAATTGCACAGGGGGAATGAACTTAACTGCATAGGTGACACAGAAGGGAGGGAGAATAGGGTGAGAAGATGAGAGGTTAATCTGCAGAGAACAACTTCAAGATCTAAACATGGTGCTTGTAGACCTTACAAAAGGCCTTGACACCATTAGCAGAGCTAGGTTCTAGTAACTGTTAAAACTGTTTGGCTGAGGAGAGAAATTTATCAAGATCCTAAGATTACACCACACTGATGTGGCTGGCTGTGTCAGTGTTGGAAGGGCCTTCTCTAATCCTTTCCCCATAACAAATGGAGTGAAGCAAGGCTGGATACTAATTCCAGTCTTGTACAACCTATCTACACAGCCAAGTTTGAGGAAGTAGCAAGGAATACGAAAGCTGCTGTCAGAAAACAGCTCCAGATTTCTGGGAAAGTTTTTTTCCACCAGAGTGGCCAAATTTTCATTTTTTTTGGTGGGGGGTGGGGAGAGGACTTTGGGAAGTGCCCCAAGTGGGTGAGATGTTGAGGCAGGGGAAAGAGGGAGGAAAAGAGTGGGGGAAGTGAGGGAGTGAAATGCAAGAAAAAGGGGGGAAATCAGGAAGAGATGGGGAGGGAGAAGAGGAAAGAGAAAGAAGGGGGAAGGGACAGCAGATTTAGATCTGTTACCATTGCTTCGTGTCCAGAAAAATGCCTTGCGAGCATGGAAAGTCAACTAGTGTTTGGGTTTTTTTGTTTGTTTTTTCCAGTGGTATTCGTTAAGCACTTACTATGTGTCTGGCACTGTACTAAGCTCTGGGTAGATATAAGATAAACGGGTTGGACAGAGTCCATATTCCACAGCCTGCTCACTCCAGGACTTCGGTCCCCAGGACTATTTCCACCTTGAACACACCAGGAGATTTTGTGCCCTAGAAATCCTTATCCCTATCAGTCAATCATGCTGCCCCACAGCCTTAATCCCCATTTTACAGATGAGGTAACTGAGGTACAGAGAAGTTAAGTGACTTGCTCAGGGTCACACATCAGACAAGTGGCAGAGCTGTGATTAATAATAATAATGATAATAATAATGATATTTGTTAAGTGCTTACTGTGTGCCAGGCACTGTACTGAGTGCTGGGGTGAATACAAACTAATCGGGTTGGACACAGTCCTTGTCCCACATGGGGCTCACAGTCTCAATCCCCATTTTACAGATGAGGTAACCGAGGCATAGGGAAGTTAAGTGACTTGCCCAAGGTCAAGCAGCAGAGAAGTGGAGCAGCATCATTGGAACCCATGACCTTCTGACTCCAAAGCCCATGCTCTACCCACTATGCCGTCCTCTGACTCTCAGTGCTCCTTCCACTAAGCCACACTGCTTCCCTAACATTGTTTCTGACATGACTCCCATTTAGATTAGGCCCTGACATCTCTTTCAGATAATGATGGACAGATGTCCTGATGTCAGCTGAGCAACACATGGCCTACCGGGTACCATGATAACGTCGTACACTTCACTTCGAAGAAGTCCGCCCTAAGGCATTCCGGACCTAGAGAACTTCTCTGGGTTCAGCAATCCCTGACCCTTCCCAATTCACACCAGAACTATTACATTCCCTTTCTAGATTACTGTGAACACTGGTGTTGCTTCCAATCAATCAATCGTATTTATTGAGCTCTTACTGTGTGCAGAGCACTGTACTAAGCGCTTGGGAAGTACAAGTTGGCAACATATAGAGACAGTCCCTACCCACCAGTGGGCTCACAGTCTAAAAGGGGGAGACAGAGAACAAAACCAAACATACAACAAAATAAAGTACATAGAATAGATATGTACAGGTAAAATAAATAAATGAATAAATAGAGTAATAAATATGTACAAACATATATACATATATACATATACATATATACATATATATATATATATGTATATATATATATATATATACATACAGGTATATATATGTGTATATATATATACCTTCCAAGCAGAGGGACTTTGCAGGAGTCAAGGCAGAGGGGGCGTTGAGCCCTGAAAAATAAAAATGATTGACATATTTGGGGCGGGGGTGGAGGGGCAGTGTGGCTTAGTGAAAACAGTATGAGCCTGGGAGTTGGAGGATCTGGGTTCTAATCCTAGCTCTGCCACTTGTCAGCTGTGTGACTTTGGGCAAGTCACTTAACTTCTCTGTGCTTCAGGTACCTCATCTGTAAAATGGGGCTTAAGACTGTGAGTCCCACGTGGGACAATCTGATTACTTTATATCTATCCCAATGCTTAGGACAGTGCTTGTCACAGAGTAAGCACTTAACAAATACCATCATTATTATTCTCTGTGCCTCAGTTTCCTCATCTGTAAAATGGGGATTAAATGCCTGTTCTCCCTCCTTAGACTGTGAGCCACATGTGGGAAAGGGAGTGTGTCCAACTAGATTAACTTGTATCTACTTAGAATAGTATTTGATATATAGCAAGCACTTAACAAACACAATAATAACAATAACAGGAATAATAATGATGATACTAATAATGATAATGAAGACATCTGTACCAGCCAGAGGAAATACCAGGAGCAAACCAGACTGTCCAGTATAAAACTGGAGTAGTGGCACATTCTGCCATTGGTGGCATATTCCTGCTGGGGCTGGGGTGTGCAGACTTCCTTATGGAAATGAGAAGCAGTGTTACTTAGTGGAAAAAGCACAGATATGGAAGTCAGAGGGCCTGGGTTCTAATCCCGGCTCCACCACTTGTCTGCTGTGTGACTTTGGGCAAATCACTTCACTTCTCTGTGCCTCAGTTCCCTCATCTGTAAAATGGGGATTAATACTGTGGGACATGGACTTGTCCAACCTGATTAGCTTGTATCTACCCAAGTGCTTAGTGCAGTGCCTGGCACACAGTAAGCACTTAACAAATACCATTAAAAACAGTGATGCCCCAAGTATACTACAGGCTTCTTCTGTGGGGACTGGAGAGCCAAAAATGACAGTCTTATTTCCACAACCCGAGGGCCACAGGGGGAATTTTCTCCACTGTGCTTATGGAGTCAGGCTTCTGCCTGGTTAACTAGTGGTTGGTTCTGAGCCATGAGCACCAACAGCTCTTTGTTGGGTTCCATTAAAGAAAGGGAATGTTTATGTCCTTTTGAACCAAGGGATAGTAGGAAAATTGAAGAAAGTTGGCTAACCCACTCCTCCTCTCCCCTCAAAGCCAAGACTCATCCTATCTTGACTGGATTACTGCATCAGCCTCTTCTCTTATATACCATCCTCCTGTCTCTCCCCACTTCAATCTATACTTCACACTGCTGCCTGGATCATCTTTGTGCAGAAATGCTCTGGGCATGTTACTCCCCTCCTCAAAAATCTCCAGTGGCTACCAATCAACCTATGCATCAGGCAAAAACTCCTCACTCTCGGCTTCAAGGTTCTCCATCACCTCGCCCCCTCCTACCTCACTTCCCTTCTTTCCTTCTACAGCCCAGCCCGCATCCACCGCTCCTCTGCCGCTAACCTCCTCACTGTGCCTCTTTCTCACCTGTCCCGCCGTTGACCCCCGGCCCACGTCCTCCCACTGGCCTGGAATGCCCTCCCTCTGCACATCCACCAAGCTAGCTCTCTTCCTCCCTTCAAAGCCCTACTGAGAGCTCACCTCCTCCAGGAGGCCTTCCCAGACTGAGCCCCCTCCTTCCTCTCCCCCCCACCCCCCCCACCCTACCTCCTTCCCCTCTCCACAGCACCTGTATATATGTTTGTACAGATTTATTACTCTATTTATTTTACTTCTACATATTTACTATTCTATTTATTTTATTTTGTTAATATGTTTTGTTTTGTTGTCTGTCTCCCCCTTCTAGACTGTGAGCCCGCTGTTGGGTAGGGGCCGTCTCTATATGTTGCCAACTTGTACTTCCCAAGCGTTTAGTACAGTGCTCTGCACACAGTAAGCGCTCAATAAAAAAGATTGAATGAATGAATGAATGAAGACTTGAACTTCCATTGAGACCCTGGACCCTTGCTTGACTTATGAATTTTAAGGGCCATAGCAACAATTTGGGGACCCAGGTCTAAGTGCTAGGCCATTAAAAATAAACATTTTTAAATCCATAATAGGGCTGATTTATTTAATTTGGGTGGTTTATTAATACTTTGATTGGGATTGTAATGTATTTTCAACTGTCTGCACTGTCTGTCAATTTTTACTGCATCTTTTAATTGTGTTCTTCCAGCTTAGGTGCAAGCAGTTTTCCCAAAGCAGCTGATCATCACATAACGGCCCTCTCATATATATGGCAGGTGCAGGAGAAGGGAAAGCAAAGGATCACTCTGTGACCAAGCTTCTTTTTCCTGGGAATGACCCTCCCTCCCTAGGATGGGTGGATATAGAAATTCTGGCTCTTGGACATATTGGAGGGCAGTTGGGGCTTTTTCCTGAATCCGAGTTCCTTAAAGTTAAGACTCCAGGCTTTACTAGTGTATTCTTCCTCTTCTCTGATGCTACACAGATAACTTATGCCAGAGAGCCAAGGAAGGTAGTCCCTACCTCTACAAATGGGAGAGGAGAAACACACACTGTACCTGCTCAAGAAATGTTAACAGCTGCAGCAGGACAGCAAACACCTAGCCTAAGAGAAAATCAGTGGAGGAAGAATGCTTTTAGCCCTGCCCTAAGTCCAAACAGGTGTTCAGGGGTCCCAGCTCGGGTCTCTAAGACTAACAGCACTGAGGACCCTTAACTCCTGTCTCCAAATTTGCGTGCTGTTAGTTTCTGCACCATGTTCTACATTTCTGTAGGAAAAAATACTGACAATGGCACCTGCCAGCCACTTGCTTCAGCCCTCTGGCTGGCCTTCTATGTACATGAGACTCTTGTTGAAGTGAATTCATGGAAAATATAGCTCTGTTGCCCCTCTCAGGATTGCACTTGGAGAGTTTCCAGTATTCTACCAGTCTCGGCTACGGGAGGGAGAGTCAAGCAGTGGCATACCCATTCCATTCCTAGCTTGGGCAGTGGCTAGAGAGTGGAAGGCAATCTGCTACAAGTCAAAACTCACCTGTGCTGAGCAGCAGCAGCACGGGAGAGAGTCGAAGGTGGAAACTCAAATTTACTGCACAGAAGAAGGCAAAGGTAAACCACTTCTGCATTTTTACCAAGAAAACTCTATCGATTACAGTACCAGAATGATTGCAAATAGAGGTGGGGTGTTCTGGGAGAGATGTGTCCATGAAGTCTTTATGGGTCGGAAATGACTCGACAGCATAAGACAGAGAGCACTGTTGATTGCAAGTGGAAATGGGTCCCTTAACTAGGCTACGTCTTGTGGGCCTTGCTGGACAACTGAGATACTCCAGAGGACCAATCAATCAATCAATCAATCAATCGTATTTATTGAGCACTTACTGTGTGCAGAGCATTGTACTAAGCGCTTGGGAAGTACAAGTTGGCAACATATAGAGACAGTGCTGACAACTGAAGAAAATGCCACCTTAAACAGACTGATTTCCTTTCATCCTTAACAAATCCAAAGATGAACTAGTCTGCAGTGGCTGTGACAGTGCAGCAGATTTGGCTGATGAAAGCAGTGTGACCTAATGGAGAAAGCAGGGCCTCGGAGTCAGAAGGACCTGGGTTCTAATCCTGGCCCCATCACTTGTCTGCTGTGTGATTTTGGGCAAGTCACTTCACTTCTCTGTGCCTCTGGAAAATGGGGATTAAGACTTGAGCCTCACTTGGGACATGGAATGTGTCCAACCTGATTATCTTGTATCTACCCCAGGGCTTAGTACAGTGCCTGGCCCATAGTAAGTGCTTAAAAAATACCACAGGAAAAAAATAAGGGAGAAGAGGAAATGAGGGCATAGTCAGGGAAGACCTCTTGGAGGAGATGTGCTTTTAATAAGGACTTGAAGGCAGGGAAAGTGATCGTCTGTCAGATATGAAGAGGCAGAGCATTCCAGACTAGAGGCAGGATGTATGTACTTGTTAATGATAATGGTAGTTGGATAATGGTACTTGTTAAGCACTTACTATGTGCCAAACACTGTTCTAAGCACTGGGGTAGGTACAAGTTGATTAAGTTGGATACAGTCCCTCTCCCACATGGGGCTCCCAGCCTAAGTAAGAGGGGATGCCTGTGAGCCCATCGCTGGGTAGGGACCGTCTCTATATGTTGCCAACTTGTACTTCCCAAGTGCTTAGTACAGTGCTCTGCACACAGTAAGTGCTCAATAAATACGATTGAATGAATGAATGAATTGGATTTAATCCCCATTTTACAAATGATGTAACTGAGGCCCAGAGAAGTTATGTGATTTGCCCAAGATTGCATAGCAGGCACATGGTGGAGCCAGGATTAGAACCCAGGTCCTCTGACTCCCAGACCGTGCTTTTTCCACTAGGCCATGCTACTTCGTATGGCCTAGTAGTACAGTGCTCTGCACAAAGTAAATACTCCATCAAAAATACCATTGATCGAACTCCCCCTGATAGCAGCCAGATCCAACTGCAGGGTTGGAGAAGAGCAGCGGAGAGAAAACTGAGAGCATATTTGAGAGATCTGAGGTATCTGAAGGGGATCTTGGCAACTCCTCCTTTATCTCCACACACAACAGGAGCTCTTCCCAATTTGTCCTGCTCTTTCCTTCTTATTTAGCTGTTTCTGCAATGCTGACAAGGAGTTAGCTAGTCCTATTTGCTTTATCAACACACTGAGGAATGCCTCTGAACCCCAGGAAGAGATAACAAAAGCAACCCTTTGTATGGGATTAGGTTCCTCATGTTTATTCCTGATCTGAGAGGGCAAGGCTCCTGGTTATATAAGAGGGTCCCTGGTGATCTGAGAGTGAAAGAACCATGAAGCAATGCTGAGCAGTTCTGACACAGCAGAACCCCGAGGATCTGAGCGGGGCTGCCAGGTGAAACGTTCATGTTTACAGTTCCACAAATACTTTTTGCCCCCACCAGAGAAACGTAGGCTTATTTACCACATTTCAAAGTTCCATCTATTTCCATGCTGTTGGGCACACTTTCTCTTGTTGGAGGAAATGCTTGCTCTCACATGGAAACTTCTGAAATTTGGGCTCCGATTTTGAACTTTTCTAAACAGCTTCTTGTATGATTCAAAAAAAAGAGAGACATTTCATTAAGTTAAACATTAGTGTTCCTAAAGCTCAGTCTCTCTTTTCCATGTAAAACAAAAGGTTTTTAATGAAGATCCAATTCTTAATAACTACATAGGTGGTTCTGCTTTCAGTCAGGATATATAAGCTGAATCAAATGATTTGCAACAATCTAGGATCTCAGTTTTGTGCCTCTCTCACAGCCAGCCATGGCATTTTTGAACATATCAATGAATGTACTCTATGGCTTAAACATATATTCATTTCAATCAATCAATCAATGGCAGTTAGTGAGTGCTTACTGTGTGCGGAGCACTGCACTAAGCACTTGGGAGAAAACAACACAACAGTGTTAGTAGACAGGTTCCCTGCCCACAAGGAGCTGACTTGCTAGAGGAAGAGACAGATATTAATATAAATGAATAATTTATGGATGTGTACCTAAGTGATGTGGGGCTGAGAGTGAGTTGACTACTAAGTGCTTGAAGAATACTGATCCAAGTTCTTAGGTGACACTGAAGGGAGAGGGAACAGGGGAAATGAGCAGAAGCAGCATTGTCTAGTGGCTAGAGCACAGGCCTGAGAGTAAGAAGGACCTGAGTTCTAAGCCCAGCTCTGCCACTTGTCTGCTGTGTGACCTTGGGCAAGTTCCTTAGCTTCTCTGTGCCTCAATTTTCTCATCTGTAAAATGGGGATTAAGCCTGACATGGCCTGTGTCCAACCTGGTTTCATCCATCAGACAGGGGCTTTCAGCAGCATATTGTCCTGAGGTCAGTCATGGCTCTCTTAGGGAGTTACCGGCTGCCCAGGACCAGATTTTGGAATGCCAGTCTTGCATTCGTAAGGCTTGGGAGTTAGCCAAACTGATTTTCCTGATCTTCCAGATCCTGGTTTGTCCCATTCCTGGTGTTCAGAACAAAGTAAGAATTGCATCAGGTTCCTCAGCATTTTCATAAAAATAACCACTATCTGCCCTCCTATTTGTGTGGTGACATGGTGAGATGGCTCAAATGATAACCTCCCTCTCCTGTTCACAAGTAGGTGGATCCCTTCCCAGAATGGATCAAGTTGGGTCCTTCCCACTCACACCGGTTTTTCAAAAAACCCTGGGAAGTACCTCTACTTCTGGTATGTGGTCTGCAAAAATGGCTAAGCCCTGGGCCTATTAGCCCGACCATGCTGCACTAATGACCTCGCTAATGCGTTAACCTCACATGATTGAACAGGGCTTCCCTCAGATGGCTGGACAAATGAGAAGAGATGATCAGCCAAGTTCATAAAAGTGAAATATCTCTTTTTGGCTCTCCCACCGCTCTGGGATCTGGGTGAATCTGCATGCAGGGCAGGGCCTAGAGGACAGGTGCGGGCTGAGAGATGGTTCCAGACTGTCTGTGATTTGGAGTTTGCCCTCGGCGGGAGGCTGACACCAAGAGATGTGTTTTACTACCCACACTCTCAGGAGGGAAGGGAAGGATTGCGGCGGGGCAGGGGATACACCTGGTTCTTGTCATTCAGAGCAATATGCCAGAGGAAGCTCCTCTTCCCCCAGACTCTGGAAAGGGTGGGCCGTGTTCAGAAAGTAGCCACTCTATTTTTCCCTTATCCCATTGATTCTTTTTCCTACTACCGGCCTCCCCTGCTCGGCCATCAGAACCCAAAAGCAATACATCTTAGTCAAGGCATCTTGCTGTGGGGTGAATAAGCAGTGCTGATGCTGATTCCTTAAAAAAACTCATTTCTTGTAACGTGAGCCCTGCTGAGGATGGTCATGTCAACTTATTAGACTTTTTACTTGGCTCTATTGATTCTGTTCTACACTGATGCGGCCCGTAATGCTGGCTAATGTTATTGATGAGCCATCAGTCTTACAGAGAAGTGTGGGGCTTGCAGCTCTTTCTGAACCACAGAAACCTATCCATGGACAATGATGGAGAGAAGGAGGAAGATGCAAGCAAAGCACTCAGGCTAGCTTCATACAGGCCATGATACATTAATGAAAGACATACGCTCTGTGGGAAGAGACAGATATGGCTCTTCAGAAGCCATTTATTTATAAAATAATTATGAATGCACAGTTGAGTCATGGATTTTCATTACTGTGTGTGCCTGACACTCTTTCTTGGTTCAGGTTTTGTTGGAAATGAAGTGGTGCTGCTGCTCTTCTTGAAAAAAAGAGAAAGAAAAAAGGTGTGTGTTGGGGGGACGGGGGAAGAGGGGTGTTAGGGAGGGAGGAGGAGAGCAAAGAAGACCCAAGACATTTCCTCTCTCTCCACACACTGAACCCACTGGAAGCAGTCGGCCCTCCTCCCCCACTTCCTTTTGTTAAGTCTAAACGAGGGGTGGGCACACACCAAGTTTGTCAAAACCACGTGAGGCCTCTCCTGCAAGGGTACATTTAAATCGTGACCCATAGGGCCAGCATCATCAGAAGCACCGGATGGTTCAGTCTCCTTGCTCATTGAATCCCAGATCCCGTTTGAACAATCGAGAGGCATTGAAACCAGCCTGTGAGTGCCAGTGAAGTTTGGTCCTGCTGACTAGTGCGTGCGAGTGACTAAATGGAAACCTTGGCACAAAAAGGAGAAGCGGGAACAAAAAGCACCCCCAGAATCTTTGAAAGGGCAGGGTTAGTGCCTTTGAACACATCAGCCCCTCATCTTCAAAATGGGGCTAGCAGAAAGCAGCTGGGAGCTAGATGCCCGAAGTGAAAAGAGATCATGAAGCTCTTCCAGCACTTTATTATTATCTCACATGTCATACTTCTATAGTAATGGATCCAATGCAAATTCTATTACATATAGAGTGAGAAATATAAATTAAGGGATTGGAAATAAAGCTTTCACTCCATACTGCAGCTCTTAGGAATTAAGGGGGACACGGTTCAAATCATATGAAATCTTGGTGAGATAACTTTTTGGAAAACTCCGTGTGAATCCTTCGTGAGATCATTTCCAGCTTGAATGTTGGGGAAGTGAAAGATGGAAATCTGTGTTTTCTTTTCTAACCGGCTTCAGGACAAGAATTTCTAACAGTCGATTGATTGATCGATTGGAATCAAATATTTCCCCTATTCCATATCACTAGCAGTAAAACACTTTTGCTGATAAACTGGACTGCTCCTTTCAGGGTGCCAACATTTCATTTAGAGAAGCAGCGTGGCTCAGTGGAAAGAGCCCGGGCTTGGGAGTCAGAGGTCGTGGGTTCGAATCCTGACTCCTCCACATGTCAGCTGTGTGACTTAGGGCAAGTCACTTCACTTCTCTGGGCCTCAGTTCCCTCATCTGGAAAATGGGGGTTAAGACTGTGAGCCCCCCGTGGGACAACCTTGTAACCTCCCCAGCGCTTAGAACAGTGCTTTGCACATAGTAAGCACTTAATAAATGCCATTATTATTATTATTATTATCATTATTATTTGAGGAGCTGAGGTGAACTGGGAAAGAAGCATTGAGGGGGCAGGATATTGGTGGTGGACTGGGGCATCATGGACTGGACTATTTGAGAATCTAGGTAAAGGCAAGAAGGATGTAAAGAGGGAGGAGAGGGAGAGAGGGAGGGAAAAGAAAAGGAGGAATGAGAAAGAGGAAGATGAAGGAGGGGGAAAGGGTGAAGGAAGAGGAGGAGAAGGGAGAAGAAGGCAAAAGCCCTCCAATGTCACACCATCTCCTCCTCAATCAATCAATCATTCATATTTATTGAGCACTTACTGTGTGCAGAGCACCGTACTAAGTGCTCAGGAGAGTTCAGTATAACAGAGTTGGTAGACATGTTCTCTGCCTACAAGGAGATTACAGTCTAGATGGGAAGACAGCCCATTGACATAAATAAATAAATTATGGTTACATCATCATCATCATCAATCGTATTTATTAAGCGCTTACTGTGTGCAGAGCACTGTACTAAGTGCTTGGGAAGTACAAGTTGGCAACATATAGAGACAGTCCCTACTCAATAGTGGTACATACATAAACAGCACTTAGTGCATGGCACATAGTAAGTGCTTAACAAATACCAACATCATTATTATTATTATTATTATTATTATAAGCACTGTGAGTGTAGGTACAAGTGCAAGGGTGACGCAGAAGGGAGTGGGAAAAGAGGAAATGAGGGCTTAGTCAGGGAAAGCCTTTTCAAGGGGATGTACTTTTAATAAGGCTTTGAAGGTGGGGGGAGTGATCGTCAGTTGGATATGAAGAGGGAGGGAGTTCCAAAACACATGATGCCCATAGCTCCCTGTGTTTTATTCCTTAAAGATAGAAACAGGATTTGACTTTCTGTAAACCACCACCATGGCTCACAATCTAAGCCATGACCCAATTTGACTCAGGGATAGCTTAATGGAAAGAGCACAGGTCTGCGAGTCAGAGGACTTGAGTTCTAATCCAGGCTCTGCCACTTGTCTGCTATGTGACCTTGGGCGAGTTACTTAACTTCTCAGTGCCTCAGTTATCTCATTTGTAAATTGGAGATTAAGACTGTGAAGCCCATGTGGGGTATGGACTGTGTCCAGCCTGATTATCTTGTATCTAATCCAGCACTTAGTACAGTACCAGGCATATAGTACAGTGCCAGGCATATAGTGAGAGCTGAACAAATATCATAAAAAAAGAGTTGTGCTTTTGAGACTTGACTTTGTCACCTCATCTATGTGCCAGGAAAGTTTTTTTAACTATGCTCTGCCCTGACAGGGTTGAAAGGAATAGCTTAATAAAATGAACCTCAAGCTATATGAGGTGTTCTAGAACTATTAAAGATCCATAATAATGACTGCAAAGGTTGTTGCATTTTTCCAGGAATGTCCTTCCGAAAGCGAAATGTACTAAACCATGAATTTATTATGCTATGAAAGTAAATTCTTGGGCCTTTGGCCTTAGAAATGACTCATGACAGTCATCCAAAAATCATTTACGTCCCAATTCTTGCAGCTTATTCTGGTGGCTGTACAGTCGGTCAAAATGCCAACATCCCTACTTTTTGGGTCCTTTCAATATAGTGGTACATCTGCCCCTAAAAGGGGCAGATATTGTAAATAGCAAGGTGTTTGGTCCTTATATGCTGTATTTTCTAAAGAGGGAGTGCTCTGAGTTGAAATTCATACCATATCATGCAGAAACAAAGCATTGCAATAGGAAGCTTCACCAAAGGACTGGCAGTTTTAAAAGGCCTGGTAACGAGGTGGCTACCTCTCTAGTGGGTGACTCTCCGTCTTAGAGCTAACTATCTCCTCTTCACTGTGGTGTCAGAAACAAACCAAAATTCTGTTAGGAAAAACATCTGAATACACATGAAGGACTGAATTCAGCTCACCATAATAAATGATTAAAAAGGGAGTATTCATTCATTCATTCAATCATATTTATTAAGCACTTACTGTGTGCAGAGCACTGTACTAAGCGCTTGGGAAGTACAAGCTGGTAACATATAGAGACGGTCCCTACCCAACAACGGGCTCACAGTCTAGAAGGGGGAGACAGACAACAAAACAAAACGTGGTCAGGTGTCAAGTCATCAGAATAAATAGAAGTAAAGCTAGATGCACATCATTGATAAAATAAATAGAATAGTAAATATGTACAAGTAAAATAAATAGAGCAATAAATCTGTACAAACATATATACAGGTGCTGTGGGGAGGGGAAGGAGGTGGGGGGGATGGGGACGGGGAGAGGAAAAAGGGGGCTCAGTCTGGAGTAGGTTAAAATGGACGGCCGACACTCTTCGGGCAATCCTGTAGGGGAAGCAGCATGCCTCAGTGAAAGGAGCACGGGCTTGGGAGTCAGATGTCATGGGTTCTAATCCTGGCTCTGCTGCTTGTCAGCTGTGTGACTTTGGGCAAGTCACTTAACTTCTCTGTGCCTCAGTTACCTCATCTGTAAATTGGGGATGAAGACTGTGAGCCCCACGTGAGACAACTGATCACCATGTATCCTCCCCATCGCTCAGAACAGTGCCTTGCACATCGTAAGCGCTTAAGAAATACCATCATTATTATTATTGTTATTATTATATATCCATAGACTGCATTTCCAACACCCTATAATGATAATAATGATTGTAATAATAATAGTAATATTTGTTAAGCGCTTACTAGTGTCAAGTACTGTTCTAAGCGCTGAGGTAGATACACGTTAATCAGGTCTGATGCAATCTGACCCACAGTCTAAATAGGAGAGAGAACAGGAAACTGAGGAAACTGAGGCACTGAGAAGTTAAGTGACTTGCCCAAGGTTACACAGTGGACAAATGGTTGAGCCAGGATTAGAATCTAGATCCTCTGACTCCCAAGCCAGGGCACTTCTCACTAGGCCATGCTGCTTCTAATATAGTCCAGTCCAGTACAGTACCCTGCATTTCTGCCATAATCGTAGATTCATAGTCTTGAGTTGAATTTGAGGAGCTCATCTGGAATGGTCCCTTACCTCCACACAAGTATTCATTCTTTCAATCATATTTATTGAGTGCTTACTGTGTGCAGAGCACTGTACGAAGTGATGACCAAACCTTCCGGGACAGATGATTGTCAATTCTTTCCTTGAAGATTTTGGCCAATGAAGTCCTTTCCACTGTTTCATCACCTGATATCAGGAAGTTCTTCCTTAGGTGTGTGATCTGCTTACATTGTATCAACCTCAGCGCTTATTACAATGCTTGGCACATATTCATTCATTCAGTCAATTATATTTATTGAGCGCTTACTATGTGCAGAGCACTGTGCTAAGCGCTTGGGAAGTACAAGTTGGCAACATATAGAGATGGTCCCTACCCAACAACGGGCTAGAAAATATTATTTTATAATGATTATTATTATCTTCATCATCATCATCATTACTTCCAACCAGAGTCTCACCTGATTTATTTTAAACCCGTTACAGTGGTGAGAAAGACAGGGGAAGGACAGAGTTTGGGTGGGACGATAAGGACTTCAGTTTTGGTCATATTTGATCTGTGGTGTCTACAGAACATACGAGATGTCCTGAAAGCAGGAGGAAATGTGAGACTGCAGAGAAGGAGACAAATTGGGCTCACAGTCTTAATCCCCATTTTACAGCTGAGGTAATAATAATAATAATGATGATTCATTCATTCATTCAGTCATATTTATTGAGTGCTTACTGTGTGCAGAGCACTGTACTAAGTGCTTGGGAAGTACAAGTCGGCAACATATAGAGACGGTCCCTACCCAACAACGGGCTCACAGTCTAGAAGGCTCATGATGGTAGTTGTTAAGCATTTACTATGTGTCAAGCACTGTAACTGAGGCACAGAGAAGTTAAGTGACTTACCCAAGGCCACACAGTAGACAAGTGGCGGAATCAGAATTAGAACTCAGGTCCTTCTGACTTCTAGGCCCATGTTCTATCTATTAGACCATACTGCTTCTCAGGGACGCAGGGAGTGGGTGCCTAAGGAGTTTAGAAGCAGACTTAGAATGGAGCCGTGGCGGACACCCACTATCAGAGGGTGAGAGGCAGAGGCCTGCAAAAAAGACTGAGAAGTAGATGGCAGAGAGATGAGAAGAGAATAAGGAGTGGACAATGTCAGTGAGGCCTAGGTTGGATAATGTTTCAAAGGAGAGAGATGCCACAGAGTCAGAGACATCTGAGAGGTCGAGGAGGATTAGGATGGAGTAGAGGCCATCAGATTTTGCAAGAATGTCACTTTTTAGAGAGCAATTTCCGTGGACTTAAGGTGACTGAAACCAGATTGGAGAGGGTCAAGGTGAAAATTGGAGAAGAGGAAGTGAAGGCAGCAGTTGTAACAACTCTCTCAAGGAATTTGGAGAGGACTGGTGGGAGGGAGATGCGGCTATAACTCGGGGATCTGTGGGATCTTGGTCTGTGGGATCAAGGGAGGGTTTTTTTAATACATGAATATGTTTGAAAACAAAGGGAATAAGCCATTGGAAAGTAAACAGGTCAGGGAAGGAAGAAGGAAGTGGACGTGTATTGTTAAGGTGGGAAGGGATGGGAGTCGGAGATGCAGGTGGAGGGTGTAGATTTTGAAAGGAGGAGGGATATTTCCTCTCAAGATACTGCTGGAAAAAATGGGAGAATTGAAGATGAGGCAGGAGGAGGGATGGACTGGAGAGAGGCAGGGGAGATTTTAGGGAGATCACATCTGATGAATTCAATTTTCTCAGTAACGTATGTGGCCAGGCCATTAGGAGACAAGGCCATGGGTGATGTGGAAGACAGGGGAGTTGAGGAGGAGTTAAACATCTGAGTCCAAGGACTTATTATATGCTGACTTGACCACTGCATCAGCCTCTTCACTCATCTCCCCACCACCCCACTCCAGACCTAACTTCACCCTTCTGTTCGGATCACTAAATCCTGTCAGTTCAATCTTCACAACATTGCTAAAATCCATCCTTTCATCCCCATCCAAACTGCTACCAGGTTAATCCAAGCACTTATCCTATCCTGCCTTGATATGAGCCTCCTTGCTGACCTCCCTGCCTCCTGTCTCTCCCCTCTCCAGTCCATACTTCACTCTACTTCCCAGATCATTTCTCTTACAAAAACATTTAGTCCTTGTTTCCCCACTCCTCAAAAACCTCCAATACTTGCCCATCCAACTCTGCATCAAACAGAAACTCCTTTAAAGCATTCAATCGCCTTGCCCCCTCCTACCTCACCTCACTACTCTCCTACTCCAAACCAGCCTGCACACTCAGCTCCTCTAGTCCCAATCTATTCACTGTACCTCAATAATTTTGTCAATCTCACCACCGACCTTTTACCCACATACCTTTTACCCACATCCTGCCTCTGGCATGGAGTGCCCTCCCTTTGCACATTCAACAGTTAACTCTCCCCACCTTCAAAGCTTGTTGAAGGCACACCTCCTCCACAAGGCCTTCCATGACTAAAACCTCATTTCCTCTTTTCCCACTCCCTTCTGCATTGCCCTGACTTGCTCCCTGTATTTACCACCTCCACCACAGCACTAATGTACCTATCTCTAATTTATTTATTATGTTAATGTCTGTCTCGCAGTCTAGACTGTAGACTCATTGTGAGCAGGGAATGTCAATTATATTTTTGTGTTGCACTCTCCCAAGCGCTTAGTACAGTGCTCTGCACACAGTCAGAGCTCAAGAAATATGATTGATCGTTTGAATAGGGTAAGAGCAAGGGGCTAATTGTTACAAATCGGTGGCAGTATGAAAAGAATGCTCACTGGACAGCCAGAGGAGGTATTTTAAGGCTTTCCCGAAAAAGGCCAGCTCAGATCAGGCTACAGGATTATAATCTGAATACCCACCCTCTCTGTCGGCCCTATGTCCATGGGTGCCCAGGTTTGCTGGTTTTTCAATCAATCATTGGTATTTATTAAGCAATTTCTGTGTGAAGAGCACTGCACTAAGCATTGGGAGAGTACAACACGATAGAGTTAGTAGACATGGCCTCTTGTTAAGGGTGTCCCCTAATGAGTACAAATACCACCTCACCCAAAGCATAACAGTTCCTTTCATTTTCAACAGGAACTTTCTTTACAGCTCAAAAAGATAGTCATGGGTGCTCTCATTTTGGAAACCTAATTAGCTCAAAAGTCAGCAGTGTCCTGCACCTGTTAGGCTATAAATCTTTCCCTGTTCCCCCTAACCCCATGACCCCTTCTATTCCATTTTAGAGCTTCTTGAGAGTGTGCATTCGGAGATATGAACTGGTGAGCTAATCAGTTACTTAGGTGGTGACAGTTAATGGGTTCAAAAGATGCTGTCAAGCATTGATTCTGATGGCCTTTCTTTTGCCTTCTGTTTGCAATTCCCTTCAGCTGCCAGAAGTATTCCTCATCAGGGCAAATATTGATTTATCCAGCAACATTCTTCATTTTTAACCTAAGTGTGTGTCAGTCACCATAGGCCAAGATGGAAATGCCATCATATCTGCCCTTTGAAACTTGGTAGAACCCTTTCAGATCCAGAACTGAAAGTTTCCCAATCATATTTCGCTTGACTTACATTCTTTACACGTAATTTTCCTACTCCAAATTCCTCTAAATATTTTGCTTTGAACTGTTGAGATTCTAGACTGGAAACAATTGTCACTCTTCAGAGGAGGCAGCATTTCAAGGAATTTTAAAATATCTGGGGGTATGTGAAATGTTGCCTGTATTTTTGATGTCCCTGAGGATAATCCATGATATGTAATATAAACAATGCTAATACTTCTATGTTTTTATTAAATGAGGACTCACAAGTTGTGTGGCCTAGTGGAAAGAGCACAGGCCTGGGAGATGACTTGGGTTCTAGTTCCAGCTCTGCCACTTGTTTGCTGTGTGACCTTGGGCAACTCACTTAACTTTTCTGTGCCTCAGTTACTTCATCTGTAAAGTGGGAATTAAGACTGTGAGACCCACATGGGGCATTGGCTGTGTTCAACCTGATTAGCTTGTATCTATCCCAGTGTTCAGTATAGTGCCTGGCACAAAGTGCTTAAAACTACCATAAAAAGCCCTAAATGCCTAAATGATTTTGGTCAGGCAAGGGGGTATGGTAGAGGATTGATAAAATGAGGTTACCCTTAATTTACCTAATAATAATAATAATAGTAATTGTGGTATTGGTTAAGCACTTACTATGCATTAAGCACTCTACTAAGGAGTGGGGTACATAGAAGACAATCAGGTCCCACATGGGGCTCACAGCCTAATTAGGAGGGAAATCAGCTTCTACAGATGAGGGAACTGAGGCACGGAGAAGTTAAGTGACTTGCCCAAGGTCACACAGCACACATGTGGCAGGGAATGGGATTAGAATCCAGTTCTTCTGGCTTTCATGCCATGCTGCTTCTCCTTATTGTTGGAAGGAGAGGGAGGCAAGGGGTATGGGGAATTGAGTTTGCTTGGAAATATGACCTTTTATGGGCCAATGACGGCTCTGCCTGGGGTGGTTAGGAGAACAAGGACTACTCTCTCTCGGCAGTAATGAAGTGCTGCTTCTCTTGTCATGATATTGTAGTGAAATTGTTGCTTTTTCTGAATACACCCCATTATTTCTTTCCCTGCATGTCTCTCTTCCTCGAGCCTTTGTGATAGTGAGCCCCTGTGGGCTAGGGACCTGTCTGAATCAATATCCTTGAATTTTTGCCCAAGGTTTACCTTAGTACAGGGCTTTGCACCTTGCAAGAGCAACACTTAGTACAGTGCTCTGCCCAGAATAAGAGCTTAATACATTCTATTACTACTACTAATGTCAGAAATGAACAAATAAGGAAGGGATTATGACACCGTGTCATTATGTCTCTCTTCTCTGAGGACATTCCAGGGAATGAAGGGGCATCCAGAAAGTCCTGTGTATTTTGGATGCAAAAGGTGGCCCGGGAAGAGCTGCAGAGTCCAGGATTTAAATATGTCAGTTCCCGCCAGGGTTTTAAGTGCTGGCTTTGGCGTGTTTGGATCCTGGACGCTGCAGGTGGCAGTGGCACAGAACTGGCAGCAGCAACGCTGCACCAGAGAAAGCTGCCACCCGTCACCCTCCAACCAGTTCTTCCCAGACTCAATTTTGCTGAGCTCCCTCAGTAAGTGGAGATAGGGCGCAGACAGTGAGCAGAAACTGCAGACTGGAGATATCTGAAGGGTGCAGTGATGGTGTAGGGCTGCTCTGGGCCCAAGACAAGGGCCCACACCACTTCCTCTTCTTTAGGTTGTTCTGGCCTGAAACTAGGGTTTCCACCACTTGTGCCTGCTGACCTAGAGCAATGCTACCTCTCTGGAGGAGACCCAAGCCAGGGCTGGATCCGTCTCCAGATGCAGCAGTGTTGAGCCATTGGTAATACTGCTCTGGAAGCTGAAAGAGGCCTGGTGTTTACCTCTGCCAATGTGGGGCCTGAGATGGCAGGCCTGCCCAGCCCCACTTCTCCTGGTCCTGGCTCTGGGATGACAGAGCTAATGGAAATTTCTGCAGTCTAGTATTCTTGGAAAACTGTTTGCAAGACTTGTTATTATGATTATTAGTTAAATGCTCTAAACCCCAGAAACTTTTAGTTGCTCTCTTTCTATTTTGTTGCACCGAAACCATCTTGCCATATTTTCCAATCACCTTCTTCAGCCCTAGAGCAATTCCCACGGTGGTCTAAGGCCTTGGTTGCCCACCAGTGGTACCGTGGTACCTCAACTGCCTCCTGAATGCTACAAGCCGAGAGCGCACGGTACCTAGTAAAGGAGAAGTAGTATTTATTGGGTGCCTACTTGGAGCGATGCACTGTACTAGGTGTTTGGGAAGTTCAGAATAACAGTGTCATGTTTCCTGTCCACAAAGAGCCTCACACCCTAATAAGGGAAACAAAACAAAGATATTTACAGCAAGACTGGGCAAAATGAATGTTTTTAGCAGACATACGTACATGACTGCTAAGGAGGGAATAAGTAAATTCATAACTGCACTGGTTTGCATTTATTTGATAGGAGACTATTTATGCCAAGCTCAGTTGATATAAATAAGCAAAACTCCCTGGCCCGTTACCTGTTTCTATCTGGGTACATCATTGCATCAGGTAAACCCGGGCAGCAAACCTGAATATGGTTCATTTTAGCTTAAAAAGTCTTCAGCATCTCCTTATCATGCACAGCATTTCTTGCTCTCAAATTATCTTGTAATAGCAGCAGAGATGGGGAATCTTTTGCTGACACAGAGAGAGATCTTATGCTGACACCACTCTGAGCAGGGGTTTTTTAAGTGGGCCTGCTTTTATTCTGGAATCAAGTAAGATAAGTCAAAACTACTTGAGACTGAGCTGCCAGGATAAAGTATTCTCTTTGTATTGTAATGTTGCAGGCATTTTGCAGCTTCTGGAGTCTTCAGCCTGTGAATGTGAAAAAGCTCCTGGGCACTCCCTTTTAAAACTAACTCAACATTCTTTGAATTCCCATTCCCTACTTCCTCCTTCACAATAGGTGATAAGGCACAGGGCTGGAAGAGGGAGCATATTTTTCTTCCAAGTTAATTTAACATGCAATATGCAGGGGATTACTCTAGACTCATTTGATAGAACATCCCAAAGTCTTATAGAATTCTATTGATCTTAGCTAAAGCTGTTGAATTTTTTTTTGGGGGGGTGCTTTAATTTTCTTTCGTTATTTGCTCAGTAAGTGGACATGGTGGGTGGGGGTGGAGGAGATGAATGTTAGTTGTTCTGTGCCTTATATTTTACACTGATTCAGGGGCTAGGAAACCTGGGTGTCTAGCCACTAACAATGTACTATTTGAGTCATTGGGCACCTTGTACATATTTATCACCAGATCACAGTCTACAAGGATCTGAAGCTACAAGGTTGGAGGCTAAGATGTAAACTGTAATTACTTCCATGCTTTCCTAGGTACCTCAAAAAATATAAATATGTTTTCCAATAATTATATTTTCAAGTCCATATGCTTCTAGTTCCCTCCAAGGAGTCTTTCCCAATAACAAGGGTTTTATAGAAATGTGCTCCTTGAAAAACACCTTAAAGTGGATCTTATTGAAAACAAAATCAAGATTTTTTAATACCACTTGGTATAAATCATTAGTCTGAGTAAATGTGTGAGTGGCCATATGCAAAGGTGCAGGTGTTAAAATGAACCTATTTTCCTTTGAATTGAAGACACAAAAATAAGACTTTTGGAAAAGAAAAACTACAACTCTGCATATTCTTATTCACTCTGGAGTTCAAAAGACTGCCAATGCTGGAAATTATGATTCTCTATTAAGACAGCAACTCTAATTCAAGCTTCACCAGGCAATTCTTCCATAAATGTCAAATACCTGAAATGTTGCCAACTTTCCTTTCATTGGGCTGTTAAAATTTCTTTTCAATCTTATGTATGTCTGCTTAATAGTCGATTTTGCACATCCTATGAAAAGTTCATCAATACCAAATCAACATGGGATAAAGTGCCATTCTATAATGTAGAAGATGAACTCCTCTGTGACAACTCACAACTGTTTTTTTTTTCTGCTGACTGTATTCAAATGGCCATGAATGAAGGAGCCTATTATTTTCTAGAATTCTGATTATACATGGAACATGATATGCTAGACCCAATCTTCTGAACAACATTTTAGTTCAGTTGAAGATTGAAACTTGTCTTCAACTATGTAGTGAAAGCTCAACCTCTAAACTGGAAGCTTGTTGCGGACAGGGAATGTATCTGTTTATTGTGTTGTACTTTCCCAAGTGCTTAGTACAGTGCTTTGCAAACAGTAAGTGCTCAGTAAATACTATTGAATGACTGTTGCTTGATATTACACATCTCTGCTGGGAATAACTCATGTGGAGAGGGGATGATGATGATGGGCTAGTCAAGCAGTTGCTGAACAACAAAAGATTCTTCAAATCTGTCCAAAACAGGAAGCTGGCTAGGGAATCAGTCAGGTTACTTGATGATTAGGGGGTACATTCAGGAAGAAAAGGGAGGTGGCTGAGCAGCTCAATGAAATCTTTAGTCTTTACTGAAGAAGATGATTATTATGGTATTTGTTAAATGCTTACTATATGTCAAGCACCGTTCTAACACTGAGGTAGAGACAAGCTAATCAGGTTGGACATGGTTCCTGTCCCACATGGGGCTTGCAGTCTAAGTTCATTCATTTATTCATTCAATCGTATTTATTGAGCGCTTACTGTGTGCAGAGCACTGTACTAAGCGCTTGGGAAGTACAAGTCAGCAACCTATAGAGACGGTCCCTACCCAACAATGGGCTCACAGTCTAGAAGATGGGATGGAGAACAGGAACTGAATCCCCATTTTACAAATGAGGAAACTTAGGTACAGAGAAGTTAAGTGATCTGCCCAAGATCACACAGCAGGCAACTGGCCAAATCAGAATTAGAACTCAGGCCTTCTGACTCCCAGGTCGGTGCTCTTTCCACTAGGGCATGCTGCTGATAGATGTTACGGTGCTCTGCACACTGTAAGTGCTCAATAAACACTATTGAATGAATGAATGAATGTTAAAGGGATTTCTGCCCCAAATTATTTTTTGTAGCAGCTATATCAGGAGGACTAGATCAAATAACAATGCACTCACTTGGCTTCAAGGCTCTCAATCACCTCGCCCCCTCCTACCTCACCTCCCTTCTCTCCTTCTACAGCCCAGCCCGCACCCTCCGCTCCTCCACCGCTAATCTCCTCACTGTACCTCGTTCTCGCCTGTCCCGCCATCGACCCCCGGCCCACGTCATCCCCCGGGCCTGGAATGCCCTCCCTCTGCCCATCCGCCAAGCTAGCTCTCTTCCTTCCTTCAAGGCCCTACCGAGAGTTCACCTCCTCCAGGAGGCCTTCCCAGACTTAGCCCCCTCCTTCCTCTCTCCCTCGTCCCCCTCTCCATCCCCCCGTCTTACCTCCTTCCCTCCCCCACAGCACCTGTGTATATGTATATATGTTTGTGCATATTTATTACTCTATTTATTTAT
The DNA here is from genome assembly GCF_015852505.1 of Tachyglossus aculeatus. Taxonomy (NCBI): domain Eukaryota; kingdom Metazoa; phylum Chordata; class Mammalia; order Monotremata; family Tachyglossidae; genus Tachyglossus; species Tachyglossus aculeatus. The sequence goes on along the minus strand of NC_052098.1, from coordinate 26,638,904 downwards.
TTATTTATTTATTTTACTTGTACATATCTATTCTATTTATTTTATTTTGTTAATATGTTTGGTTTTGTTCTCTGTCTCCCCCTTCTAGACTGTGAGCCCACTGTTGTGTAGGGACTGTCTCTATATGTTGCCAACTTGTTCTTCCCAAGCACTTAGTACAGTGCTCTGCACACAGTAAGTGCTCAATAAATATGATTGATTGATTGATGTTTGATAACAAAGTAACCCAGGATCGGAATGACATCTCCCTGAGACTTCTGTAGACCTTTGGTGGAAAAGTTTCAGAAACCTTGAAGAGACGGTGTAACCTATCTTTACAGACAGAAACTGTACTGGAAGATTGGCAGACTGCCCATTTAACTCACATCCATCAGAAGAGTTCCAGCTGTATCTTGGGAAATATAGACCAGTGAGTTTCACTTCTGTATTGACAAATAAATAGAATCTACATGTAATTTCTGGATCAGTGAACACTTAGAAAAACAGCATGTTGAGAGAAAGCAACATGGTTTCTGTAAGAGAAAATCATGCCTCCCTAATTTGCTGAAGTTCTTTGAAGTTCATTTGGGGGAATGTTATGTCATCGATAGAAGAAAATAGGCAAAACAATAGGAAACAGCCTATTTTCAAGGGAAGGGTAAATAGTGGGTTCCCACAGGACTCAATGCTAGGACTGTTTTGTTTAACATCTTTATAAATGATCCAGAACAAAGAGTGTGCCATGAAGTCTCAAAGTTCAAAGATGACACTAAGCTCTTCAGGGTGGTGAAATGACACGCAAATGGGGATGAATTCCAGAAAGACCTCATAAAGCCAAGTGAATAGGAAGAAAAATGGCAGATGAGCTTCGATGTGAGCAAATGCAAGGTAATACATCTGAGAGCTCACTTCCTCCGGAGGCCTTCCCAGACTAAGCCCCTTCCTTCCTCTCCCCCTCGTCCCCCTCTCCATCCCCCCCACCTTACCTTCTTCCCTTCCCCACAGCACCTGTATATATGTATATATGTTTGTACATATTTATTACTCTATTTATTTATTTATTTATTTTAATTGTACATATCTATTCTATTTATTTTATTTTGTTAGTATGTTTGGTTTTGTTCTCTGTCTCCCCCTTTTAGACTGTGAGCCCACTGTTGGGTAGGGACTGTCTCTATATGTTGCCAACTTGTACTTCCCAAGTGCTTAGTACAGTGCTCTGCACACAGTAAGTGCTCAATAAATACGATTGATTGATTGATTGATTGATTGGGAGAAAATAATCCAAATTTCAGTTACATTTGTTAGGCCCAGAGCTATCCGTCATGACCCAGAAGACTCAGTGAGGTCCGGCTATTTCCCCAACCTTGTAGTGCAAGGCATACTGCCCATCCTTCCGCCTCATCATCAGATCTCCCATCTGCTTTACTCCAGCGTTACCTGGGAAGGAGACAGAGGCACATGCCTTCTGAACTTTTAGAATGGTGGGAAGGCTGTGGCTCTGGCTTTGGCTATGGCTGTGGTGACTGCAGAAATTTGAACAACCCTCCTTTAGCCACAACATTCTGCAGCTCTTGCTGTACTCATTGCTTTTTTAAAATTTTGTGTCGTTTTCCATTTTCATTATTTCCTCTTTCCTCATGTGGCATTGCCAATCCTCCTCCCTTATTCTTAGACTGCAAGCTCCTTGGTGTCCAGGGCCCATTGTCATCTGTGTATTTCTCACAATACTTAGTATGGTGTTTTGCATCTAGTAGGCACACAATAAATACTATTGAATGAGAGTGACAGAGTTCTCAGGGTCATTGATGACTACTTTTTCATCATCAGTTCAATGTGCATCACCAGGAAGGAGGTAGAAAAAAACAACAAAAGGCACTGTTTGCCTTTATAGAAAACCATGGTAGGCCTGCATCTGGAATATTGCTTGCAGTTTTATCCATTGCATTTTAAGAAGGACCCAATAGAGCTGGAGAAAATACAGTGAAGGGCTACCAAGATGATCATGGAGACGGAGTAGATTCCACATATAGAGCATTTGAACAGATTAGGCTTGCTAGTCTGGAATGCATGTTAGAAGCCAACCATCACATGGTTCTTTCAAGTATTCTGTTGGCACTGTCAGAGACAGAATACTGGCATGAATAGATCACTGGTCTGACTCAGGATTGGCATTTCTTAGGTTCTTCCAAACAGCAGTATTCCTCTGTTTTCTTGAGGGAATACAGGGAAATTTTAAAATTTCTTCAGGGAGTAGAGAGAAACAGAGTACCTGCACATGGGCATGGAGTAACAGCAAACAATGGATTTATTCATTCACTACTGAATTTGGAAATGTTTCTCTGTAAGGATGGTATGGGTAACAGATTTAGCTTGAGAATCTGGATTTCAGTACAGTGTTTTTTATGATTTGACTTCTGGATTCACATATTCACTTGCTGTAAACAAGCTCTGTGTCTACTATTTGCCCCTGTTGTGGAGTGGGTGTGGGGCATTCCCCAAAGAAGGAGTCTGAACATCAATTCACTCATAATGAGAGATCTCAGTGGAAGAGGCTCTTCCTAGGTGCTAACTGCTAGGGTAAAAGCAAGGCTGTCATATTGGGAACGGTTTTTGTCCCACTTTAGGTTCACAGTTTAAGAGATAGGGAAAGCAGATATCTTGTCCCCTTTTAGCGGTGAGGAAATTGAGGCATAGGGAGGTTAAGTGACTTGTTTAAAGTCACTTAGGAGGCCTGTAGAGGAGCTGGGATTAGAACCCAGCTCTCCTAACTCCCAGTCCCTAACTCTTTCCCCTAGAAGACATGATCATTAACCTAGTTGCAGAACACCTGCAGTAGGGGTATTTGCATTATTACATGTTAGGAGAAGTGGACTTGTGACCATTTAACCTGTTGTTGAACAACAGGACTCTTCCTACGTGAAAGCTAATGTTACTCAGGGGTCATTTTCATTTTGGTAATGCAGATCACTGAGTAGAGCCTGATTTTCCTCTTAAAAGTTTCATTCATTGTAAACAAAAATCATCAGAAACGCTTGGTTTATTTTACTGGATGGGTAATTTACAAGTCTTTGGAGAAATCAGGGGATCCTAATTGTCCCAAGAATTAGACCCCACTTACCACCAGAGAATATGGCGAGGAGGGCAAACCCAAGCAAGGTCACTAGCTTGGAAAGACTTTTTTTTTCCCCCAACCCCACCTGTCAGGTAGAGGTGATCAATGAAAAGGGAGGCTGTCTTAGTATAGCATTAAGGCGTAAAATGAATTCTCATCTCCTCCAAGAACCCCCAGGAAAAATGAACCCACCACTTTCTGGACATGATCATGGCCCTACATTGCCAAGATCCGCCCTTTCCTCTCCATCCAAACCGCTACCCTGCTAATTCAAGCTCTCATCCTATCCCGTCTGGACTACTGCACTAGCCTTCTCTCTGATCTCCCATCCTCGTGTCTCTCTCCACTTCAATCCATACTTCATGCTGCTGCCCGGATTATCTTTGTCCAGAAACGCTCTGGACATATTACTCCCCTCCTCAAAAACCTCCAATGGCTACCGATCAATCTGCGCATCAGGCAGAAACTCCTCACCCTGGGCTTCAAGGCTGTCCATCACCTCGCCCCCTCCTACCTCACCTCCCTTCTCTCCTTCTACTGCCCAGCCCGCACCCTCCGCTCCTCCACCGCTAATCTCCTCACTGTACCTCGCTCTCGCCTGTCCCGCCATCGACCCCCGGCCCACGTCATCCCCCGGGCCTGGAATGCCCTCCCTCTGCCCATCCGCCAAGCTAGCTCTCTTCCTCCCTTCAAGGCCCTGCTGAGAGCTCACCTCCTCCAGGAGGCCTTCCCAGACTGAGCCCCTTCTTTCCTCTCCCCCTCGTCCCCCTCTCCATCCCCCCGTCTTACCTCCTTCCCTTCCCCACAGCACCTGTATATATGTATATATGGTTGTACATATTTATTACTCTATTTATTTATTTATTTATTTATTTTACTTGTACATTTCTATCCTACTTATTTTATTTTGTTGGTATGTTTGGTTCTGTTCTCTGTCTCCCCCTTTTAGACTGTGAGCCCACTGTTGGGTAGGGACTGTCTCTATGTGATGCCAATTTGTACTTCCCAAGCGCTTAGTACAGTGCTCTGCACATAGTAAGCGCTCAATAAATACGATTGATTGATTGATTTCTGGGTTTTTTTTTCTCACTCTTTTAAAATCAATTTTGATTTCAAGTTGCTTTAATTTTTGAAGGTTTCAGTCATTTAATCAAGATACACTTGCCTAAACCCAAGCATTGAAATCAAGATACATTTCTTCATGTCCATTTGCTTTAAAATTTAATGTAATTTCATCCCCTGAAATACTTTACCATTTTCAATGCATCTAAAGATTTAACAGATCTATAATTGCTGAGAGATTAGTGGTTAACAACAAATAACAGACATTGTGCCTTGGGCAGTTAAAATTCTAACAATAATGATGGTGGTGATGATAAAGCAATCATTATCTGCAGCAATGATCTGTGGCAATGATTTTTAAGAAGAATACTTAACGAGGGATTTTTATTTTCACTTCTGTAGTATCCAGTGAAGAGCTTGAAGAGTATGGCTAGACGCATTGCTCAGGGATGTGTTTTTCAGATTTGAAATTCTCAAGATATAAGAACACTTCTTTGGGAATTTTTTTTTCTTTTTCAACCATTTTTTTCTTCTTCAATTATATTTTAAAGTTCTATACCCTTGTTCCCCCGTTGAATTTTTTCAACAATTCTCCATCAAGAACAAGGTGAGTGTTTCAAAGTCTTCAATTTTAATCTGCATTCATTGTGCATTCTCTCGTGCATATTCATGTTTTAGGTTGAAATGATAACTATAAATATTTAACGTCCTAAATCTGTGGTTCCCAGATCTACCATCTGATACTGGCTTAAAGGGAGAAAAAGTTGCCGGCATTAATTTTACTATCCACTTTCACTAAGGACTAATCAATGTTGTTTCATAAGATAGGAAACCAGAGGTCACAAAGGCCAGGTTTCTTTTATTTGGGGGGATTTTCAAAGGGTAGAATGGTGGAAGGGCAGAGAAATGGAGGAACGAGCGAGTGGGTTAAAGACCAAATTCTTAATGTGAGAATAAAAACTGCTTGACTTTGCAGTAATCATTTTAAAAAGCAACTGCTTCATGTCTTTTGGAGCAAAAGGTGATTTTAATGTACAAAGGAAAAAATAGCCTCTGCAACGTGACTTGTTCAAAGCACGCTACTGCCACAACACACAGGGACCCTTGCAAATGAGAAAGGAGAGTCTGGCAAAAGAAAAGAGGAGAAAGTAAAAGAGGGATTGTTTAGGCTGACAGAAAGGGACCCCCAACATATTCATCATTGACTCAGAGTATGAATAACAACTTATAAAACCCAGGTGTCCAGCCAGAATCACCAGATCACCTAATGTACTGAGGAATTTGCATAACCACAGTGGTTTTCTGAAAGTGTTACCTCGGGTACAGTAATAAGATCAAGAACAGAGGCTTGCTTTTGTTAGTGAAGGTTAATGAATACAAATCATTTTTTGCTAATACAATTTGAGTACAGTATTTAATGAAATGATCAAGTTACCAAACATCCTAGTAGGAATACCAGCATTGGATTTATTGAAAATTGGCTCCTAAACTGGACAAAAGAAATTTTGATATGAAACGTATATTTATATCCCAATATGAACTGTTTTTAATCCTGAATCCAGTAATTGTGGGGTTTTTTTGTTATAGCTGCAATATTATGCTTCTAAATTTTGAAGATTTAATTATACTGGATATTTTGTATTTTCATTTTAAAAAACCCTTAGAAATACAGATTAACTCATTACTATCATTAATGTTAATGTGATAAGAAAGACATATTAGACAGCATTTTATTGGACATCAGGAGCAGTAGTTCTTTGGACACATGAAGAAAGAATTGGGACACTTATCCTATCCCACCTTGATTACTGCAGCGACCTCTCTGCTGACTTCCCTACCTTCTGTGCTTAAGTACTTCAATTAGTTGCCAATCCACCTTCCCAACAAACAGAAACTCCTTACCATTGGCTTTAAAGCATTCAGTCACTTTGCCCCCTTCTACCTTGCCTCCCTGATTTCCTACAACCCAGCCTGCACACTTCATTCTTCTAAAGCCAACCTACTCACAGTACCTCGATCTCGTCTATCTTACCGCTGACCTCTCACCCACATCCTGCCTTTGGCCTGAAACTCCCTCCCTCTTCATATCTCACAGACAGTCACTCTCCCCACCTTCAAAGCCTAATTAAAAGTACATCTCCCCCAGGAGGCCTTCCCTGACTCAGCCCTCATTTCCTCTGCTCCCATTCCCATCTGCATCACCCTTACATTTGTATTTACACCTTCTCTTCTCCCCACCCTCAGCCCCACACCACTTCTGTCCACGTCTGAAATTTATTTATTTATATTAATGTCTGTCTCACCCTCTAGACTATAAGCTGGGTGTGGGCAGGGAACGGGCCTCCACTCCTCTGCCGCTAACCTCCTCACTGTGCCTCATTCTCACCTGTCCCGCTGTCGACCCCCGGCCCACATCCTCCCCCTGGCCTGGAATGCCCTCCCTCCGCGCATCCGCCAAACTAGCTCTCTTCCTCCCTTCAAAGCCCTACTGAGAGCTCTCCTCCTCCAGGAGGCCTTCCCAGACTGAGCCCACTTTTCCTCTCCTCCTCCCCATGCCCCCCACCCTACCTCCTTCCCCTCCCCACAGCACCTGTATATATGTTTGTACAGATTTATTACTCTATTTTACTTGTACATATTTACTATTCTATTTATTTTGTTAATACTGTGCATTTAGCTTTACCGCTATTTATTCTGATGACTTGACACTGGTCCTCATGTTTTGTTTTGTTGTCTGTCTCCCCCTTCTAGACTGTGAGCCCGTTGTTGGGTAGGGACTGTCTCTATATGTTGCCAACTTGTACTTCCCAAGTGCTTAGTACAGTGCTCTGCACACAGTAAGCACTCAATAAATATGATTGAATGAATGAATGAACTCTGCTATATTGTGCTCTGCCAAGAGCTTAGTTCAGTGCTTTGCACACAATAATTGCTCAATAAATATGTTCGATTGATTGATTGTCAGAACTCTGTAATGCAGACTGCTCTGTACAATTTGCCCCATGTCTTTCCCCAGTGTTCTTTCAGTCAGTTAAGGAAAATGCTCTGAGCAAACCAATAAAACAACTTCCCACTGGGCAAGAGGGTAATGGCTCTGATATAAGATCTCCAAGTTTAGGCTAACCCTGTAAGATCAACTCACTCACCTGGACCATTCCAAGAGATGTGATGATACCAAACTTGTTTTTTAGTAATTTCTTAAACTCCAAGAGGATTCTCTCTCCCATCTACATCTAGAGTCTTCGAAAATAGGGCCAGTGCATTTTCCAAATATAGGTCAGCTTGCAGACTTTGCCAGCAGGTGCAATTCTGCTTCTGCATCTTAGGAAACACATAATAGAGGAGGAGAAGGGTGACAAGGAGAAGCAGGAAAATGGAGCAGTTGTATGTTCTTTGTGGGCAGGGAAATGTGTCATGTTTCTGTTGTACTTTCCAAGCACATTAGTATAGGGCCTAGCACTCAGAAGGTTTTAAGCAAAAACCATTACTACTACTTCCTCAGCATGAGTAGAGACTAAAAATGTTAAGACCCTTCAGTCTGGAGAGACAGGGGCCAAGATGGGGACAAGATTGAAAGTTTGAGAGTGGTTGGTGGAAATGGCATTAGGCTGGGAGTCAAAAAGACCTTGGGTTCAAGTTCCAGCTTGGCTTTTTGCCTGTTGTTTAACCCTGGACAAGTTAACCTCTTTGGGCCTCATTTTCCTCATCTGTAAAAATAGGGATAATAATACCTATATATTCTAATGGAAAGAAGATGGGTCTGAAAGTCAGACGATTTGGGTTCCAATCTCATCTCCACCATATGCCTGCTATGTGACTGTAGGAAAGTCACTCAACGTCTCTGAGCCTCAGTTCCCACATCTGCAAAATGGGGATTCAATGCCTGTTCTCCTTCCTTCTTAGAATGTGATCCCTGTCTGGGTTAGGGACTGTGTCTGACCTGATTATCTTGTATCTTCCCCTGTGCTTAGAACAGTGTTTGACACATAGTATTCCTGCCTCAAAGGAATGTTGTGAGGCTAAAATAAGACAATTGATATGAAAACCCTCTATAAACTATCTAAAAATCACGATATTATTATGAAGGGTATGGACAGGGCAAACAAAATTGTAGTTTACTAATAACAGGGTGAAAGAACACCCTTTGAAGCTTGAAGCTGATAGGTTCTTGTCAAGAAAAGGAAATATTCCTTTAAACAGTGAGTGACGATCACATTGTGAAAACCTGCTTTTCCGTATTTCTTTGCCGACTTTTGTTTTTGACTGTGGTATTTGTGGTATTTGTCAATTGTGGTATTTGTTAAGCGCTTACTATGTGCCAGGCACTGTACTGAGCACTGGGGTAGATACAAGATCATTGGGTTGGACACAGTCCCTGCAAGAAGTGGCAGCAAGTAGCAGTGGTTAATCATGGGGCAGAATCTTCATATGCCTTTCAGGTCCCTGGGATGGTTGTTTTATTTCATTTCTTTCTTTGGTACTCGTTTGGTATACAAAGAGCAGGAAGCATTAAACTGGCTGAGAGTTAGCAGACCTGGGTTCAAGACCTCCTTCTGACTCACTGTCCTAACCCCTATTTTGCAGATGAGGTAAACTGAGGCATGGAGAAGTGAAGTGGCTTGCCCAAGGCCACACAGCAGACAAGTGGCAGAGCCAGCATTAGAATCGATGACCTTCTGATTCCCAGGCCAGTGCTCTATCCACTACACCATACTGCTTCCCCATTACTGGGTGTCAAGCTCTGTTCTAAGTGCTGGGGTAGATACAAGCTAATCAGGTTAGACACAGTCCCTGTCCCACCTGGGGCTCACAATCTTAATCCCCATTTTACATAGGTAGCAACTAAGGCACAGAGAAGTGAAGTGACTTGCCCAAGGTCACACAGCAGACAAGTGGCAGAGATGGGAGTAGAACTCAGGTCCTTCTGACCCCCAGGCCCGTGCTGTATCCACTAAGCCAAGCTGCTTCACTATATTTATCATTTGCGGTAACTATGCACTTTTTAAATCGATTTTATGGAAGCACTTGGTGTGTGCACATCTCCCCCATTACTCAGTAAGCTCCTTGAGGGTGGTGACTCTGTCTTTTAATGCTGCTGCTGATGATGACGCTGCTGCAGATAATGAAGTTGAGTTTGTTACCACAGGCAGTTGTCCAGGCCAAATTTTGTAATGGTTTCAAGAGGGTTGAAGGCTGAGAGGAGACAAGATTGAAGTTTGGAAAATAATGAAGGGTGTGGACAGGATGAACCCAGAATTGTTCCCCATTATCCCACAACAACAGGATGAGGTGAAGCTTGAAGGTGCTAAGTTCAAAATAAACAAAAGGAAACAATTCTTCACTCAGAGGATGGAATTCATTATCACAGGTTGTAGTACAGGCCAAAAATATCAAGAGATTCCAAAGTGGCTTGGATACATTCTTTGATGAGAAAGCCATAGTTTCTAGGTGAGAGGGGAAAGGTATATGGGAGAGAAGGAAAGGGACAAAGGAGAGAAAGGAAAATTAACTGGAAGAAAAAGAAGGCAAGAGGAGGATCAAGGGAACAATAGAGATAGGAAAAGAAGAGAAAAATGGAGGCAAGATGGGGCTGGGGGTATTAACTTGCCTCTAACGCCTCCTCTCCCTCCCCCACCACGGTCCAGCATTTCCTCATGGGCCAGAAGGTCAGGTGGCTGCTGCCATCTTCCGGCATCGTTGCTGCTTATTTTTAAGTAGCAACCCAAAGGGTAGCTTTGGGTGGTAATTGTGCAAAGCAGCGGGGAGCTGCAAGAAGTGGCAGCAAGTGGCAGTGGTTAATCATGGGGCAGAATCTTCATATGCCTTTCAGGTCCCTGGCATGATTGTTTTAGTTTGTTTTTTTCTTTGGCACTTATTTGGTATACAGAGAAGAGAAGGGAGCATTGCACTGGCTGGGAGTTAGCAGACCTGGGTTCAAGAACTCCTTCTGATTTTGGAAACACTGTCCTGGGCCAGATACACTCAGTCTCTCCCTACTCCCGTCTTTTCTGAGCTGTCTCCTGAGCCCTGCCTTCTCAAAAAACTCATACCTTCTTGGGCATCCCACAAACACCTCAAACTTAATGCCTCCAAAATAGAACTCCCCAGACTTTCCTAACACATAGAAAACATCCAGTCCTCCCTGTCTCACAAGCCCTTAACCTTGGCATTATCCTCAACTCATCTCTCTCATTCAGTCTGTCACCAAATCCTGTTGGTTTTACCTTCACCACAACTCTAAATTCCACCCTTTTCTCTCTACTCAGATTGCTACCATGCTGATGCAAGCACTTATCCTATCCTGTCTTAACTTCTGCATCAACCTCCTCACTGACCTCTCTGCCTCCTGTCCCTCCCCACTCCAGTCCATACTTCACTCTGTTGCCCGGATCATTTTTCTAAAAAAAATTCAGTCCATGTCTCCCCACTCCTCAGAAACCTCCAATGGTTGCTCATCTACCTCCATATCAAACAGAAACTCCTTACCATTGGCTTTAAGGCACTCTCCTCACATCTAGCTTACCTCACTGATCTCCTACCACAGCCAACAACAACTTTGCTCCTCTAATGCTAACTACTCACTGTACCTCGTTCTCATCTATCTCACCACCAACACCTTGCCCATGCCCTCTCACTAGCTTGGAACTCCTTCTTCCTTCATAACTGACAGACCACTACTCTTCCCACTGTCGAAGTCTTTCTGAAATCATATCTCCTCCAAGGCCGCTTCCCTGACTAAGCCCTCACTTCATCTATTGCCCTCCCTTCTTTTTCACCGATACACTTGGGTTTGTATTCAGCCCTTATGCACCTATCCATCTGTAATTTATTTTAATGTCCTTCTCTCCTTCTAGTCTGTAAAGCTCCTTTTGAAGAGGGAACATATCTAATCTATTGAATTGTACTCTCCTAAATGCTCAGTATAATGCTCTGCACACAGTAAGCACTCAATAAATATCATTGGTGGATTGAACCCACAGCCAGAAGCCCAGTGCTGTCGGTAGAATCTAAATGGCTGGTGGCAGAAGCAGTTTTGAGCTGCAGTAATTTTTTCAGAAATGGGACAGGGAGCAGGGAAGGCAGGGGTAAAAGAAAGTGCTTGGAAGATGAGTGGTGAGAAGCATTCTTCACCCTGTGACCTGGCATTGTGAAAATATGCCCAGCCTGCTTTGAGGAGATAGTTCAACCCTGCCCTATTCCTTTACCCCCTTGGCAAAAAAAAAAAAAAGGAAAGGCCAGAGGCCCATCTGATATCCCTCCTGGGTTTCAGGAACAGTAAAATAAAAAAATCTAAATAAAAGCAAGGTCTTTGAAAAACTTCAAAGAAAGATTTCTCCTGTTCAGAAGTCAAGAGCACATCTGGCCTGGGGTGAAAAGAGAAGTGGTGTCATCTGGGCAAAAATGTTCTCTTCAAATGTGTCCTTTAAGTAAGGAAAAAAAAAGGAGGGAGAGATTGAGAGAAGGAAATTGAGAGAAAAGGAAGGCAAGTTCAGGAAAAAAAGAAAAAAGAAAAATTCAAATCTTGTAATGTTTTAGGAGGGCTTGTTAGAGAGAAAATTAAGTGTCATACAGAGTTCTGCTTCAGTATTGATGTCTTTTATTCAAAGAGCCATCACCCTGTAAACTCACTTTAACAACTCCCTTCAGATGAAATATAAAAATTAGAGACATTTACAACACAGCTTAGTAGCAGATGTAGTCTTACTGTCGGGGTTTAGATCAAATAGTGATGTAAACCCTGACAGGATAACAGGTTTTATGAAAAGCCCTTAAGAACACAACAAAAAAATTCTTACCAAATTCTTACAAAACACGTTTTGCGTTGTTCTCTCACACCCTTCAATGTAGCCACTCTTCTCCTTCTCCTGTTCTCCTTTCCCACTGTCCTATTAATCAGCCTGGGAATAATCAACCCCTGCCCCCAAACTCCCTTCCCCCCGTACACACACACTTCCCCACCACCCTCGCCCAAAATCTAACTTTGTTTCTTCATCTATTCCCTGGCTTTCACACGAACCCAGAGTCAACCATAGACACATGCAACTTTGCTAGCCTTGAAATTCAATGGACAAGAGAGAAAGAGATTCTACCGAAAAACAAGGGCAGTTCCGAAAAGTTATCAAATTCGATAGTTGACCCCAGTTTTGTTCCTTTTTTCCTCTGCTCCGATTTCTCTTTTCAAGTTGATGACTCTCGAGTTTCAGGTTTGACCAGATAATCAAAGCCTTTGATAGCAAATATGGAGAAAAATAGCTCCATTAAGAACAGTATAATGAAAACAGCATAAACTATGATTCGGGTCTAATTTTCCTCTCCCCAAATCAATTTCCTCAGGGATTAGGATTGAGGAGTTGTCTCAAAATGTCTTGACATTTGTATTTTGCTGCAGCTCAGATGGTTCCTATTGGCTTTTGTGTTTCAGGCAGGTGAATTTGCTTTAGAGAGAGCAAAATTATCTGGGAGCTCCCTGTTCAATATCATATTCCAGATCATGTATGTACACTCAACCTATAGGATTTGTGACAGTGATGTCCCCTGCTCATAGGAAATGGGGAATGAGAGTTGTGGACAAGTCATCATCATCATCATCATCATCATCCTCAATGGTATTTATTGAGCACTTACTGCTTGCAGAGCATTGTCTAAACACTTGAGAGAGTACAATGCAAAAAATTGGTAATAATAATAATAATGGTATTTGTTAAGTGTTTACTATGTGCCAAGCACTGTTCTAAGTGCTGGGGTAGATATAAGGTAAGCAGGTTGTCCCACGTGGGGCTCACAGTCTAAATCCCCATTTTACAGATGAGGCAACTGAGTCACAGAGAAATTAAGTGTCTTGTCCAAGGACACGTAGCAAACAAGTGGCAAAGGTGGGATTAGAACCCACTTCCTCTGACCCCAAACCCATGCTCTTTCCACTAAGCAGACGTTCCGTTCCCACACCAAGCTTGCAGTCTAGAGGGGGAGACAGGTATTAATATAAATAAATTATTTATATGATTTATAGATATGTACGTAAGTGTTGTGGGGTCGAGGATGGGGCGAATATCAAATGTTCAAAGATCACAGATCCAAGTGCAAAGATGACATGGAGGGAGAGGGAGCCAGGAAAAAGAGGGCTTGATTGGGGAAGGCCTCTATGAGGTGATGTGACTTAAATAAAGCATTGAAGGTGGGAAGAGTAGTGGTCTGGCTTATATGATCAATCAGTCATTCGTATTTATCAAGGGCTTACTGGACAATATAACAATATAACAGAGCTGGTAGACACGTTCCCTGCCCACAACAAGGTTACAGTCTAGAGGGAGGGGGAGGGAGTTGCAAGCAAGAGGGACGACAAGGGAAAGGGGTCGGCAGCCAGATAGCCAAGCTCAGGGTATAGTGAGCAAGGTGGTGCTCAGTGGAGCTCAGTGTGTTGGCTGGGCTGTAGTGGGAGATCAGTGAGGTAAGGTAGGAGAGGGTGAGCTGATTGAGTGCTTTGAAGCCAAAGGTAAGGAGTTTCTGTTTGACGCGGCGGTGGATGGGCAAGCATCGGAGGTTTCTGAGGAGTGGAAAGACATGGACTGAAAGTTTTTGTTAGAAAAATGATGCAGGCAGCAGAGTGAAGTATGGACTGGAGTGAGGAGAGTCAGGAGACAGGGAGATAAGCAAGGAGGCAGATGCAGTAGTGAAGAAGGGATAAGATAAGTGCTTGAATCAGCATAGTAACAGTTTGGATGGAGTAGAAAGGGCTGATTTTAGCAATGTTGTGAAGGTGGAGCCTACAGGATTTGGGGACTGATTGACTATGTGGGATTAGATAGATTGAATACCAGGAGAATGATCCTAACTTTGTTCCTCTCGAGGATTTAGGACAACATTTTATATTCAAATACATATGGAGTGGGGCAAGTATCACAATAGGTGCCCAGCAGAGAGGTTTCCTAGTTGACAATTAAACATCTTGGCTTTTGTACCCCCCCGCATCCCCCCCCAAGCTAATGAACCAATCCAATTTCAATGAGAAAGTGACCAGGAATTATTCAAACCTTGCAGAGGGGATTGATTAGTGGGGAGGTGGGGTAAGGTGGAGAAAGAAGGAATTCTGAAAGCTAGTAACTTGCTGTTCCCTCTGTCTTCAGGCAGGCTTCAGTTATTGGCTTGGTGGGAAACTTGTATTTTTTTAAGCCCTGGTGATCAGTATCATGCCTGCACATAGGTCAGGGGATTTCAAGAAATATCTCAAAAGGTGTATTTCCTTTGGCTCCTTCCTTTAAAGATCCTTTGTCCTGAAAAATTATGCCCGGCCACCTTTGCGCAGTGGAAAAGGAAATTCAGGTCTGTTAATGCAAGGTATAATCTGTGAAGAAAACTTGTATTTGCATCAAAAATCAAAGATAAGAGTTGCAGCCTATGTCACAGGCATGGACTAATCTTCGATTAAATAATGATATTCAGATGACATTTCTTGGCAACTGGCAGACCAGCTGCAAAAATAAGCCAGAATTTCCCCAGAGACTAGATTATTTTGCCATCCAAAGTGCTCGCCTAATGCAAACAACAAAGGTTATATATACATACGAATATAGCATTGACTAGATCAGATTTGCCGAGGGTCTCCCTTTTGTGTGCACAGAAATATTGCACGCACACCTGTTTGCGGAGCCATGGAAATGAACCTTTGCACATGTGCATACCTATCTAGAATTTCCTCCCCGGCACTTTCACATTGCCTAGTGAGACCCTCTCCAAGAGCCTGAGCCAGTGAGGCTGCAGCAGGCCCAGGGGGACGGTTGCACACACAAGAAAGGAATGTCTTTGACACGACAGCTCATCTGCTCTCTAGGGCACAAGGGTTCCCGCGAAAGGGCCTGTCACTCTTGGTGTAGCTATAGGCCAAGGGAAGGAAAGAAGGACCAACGTTGGGGAACATCTCTTCTCCTCAGCTAAAGCAGCCCCAACAGAGGGAGTGATTCCAACAGTGGGACTGGGGAGTCCCTGACTCTCCTCTCACCTACCCACCATAGACCTATTCACTGCTCTGGACAACCGGATGCAAATAATTTGGGCTCTCTTTTAAAAAAATATTCTCTTCAGTGGCAAGAAGATGAAAGAATTGCCTTAGTTTCCATGCAGGGCCTCTGAGACCTACAAAGTCTTTGCATGTTAAAAGTATTTGGACAGCCTACAGTATTTGAAACGCCTTTTTCTCTTCCTAGTCCAGTGAGGCTTAAGGAGCTATCTTTAGCTATACACCACCATTTCTGCAACTCTGAACCCCACCCCACTCCCCGGAGAAAACGCAGCTGTTTTTTCATAGGGTACTGTGTGAAGAACAACTGCATGGATTTCCTCCAGGGCCCCAGGCAACAGCTGGGCTCATCAACCCCGGAAGGGAGAACTGACTTCTCCTTTAGGAGCAACACTGGCCCAAAAATAAGGAGAAGGAAAAGAACCAAAAGGAAAGCCTGGCTTCGTATTTCAATAACGGGTTGCATGTGTGTGAGAGTGTGTAGTAGAGGGTAGGATAAATTGGCTGATTGCAAAGATTCTCATAAAAACCCCCAAACTTTTATTTTGGGGACATTTTCTTTCACTGAAGTGAATAGCCTGCTGTTTTAGCCTGGGAGAAAGCCCATCAATGGCAGGGAGGAATGATGTTCCCAACACTGTTCCTTCTTGCTTTCACTGTCCCCTGAGCATTTCATGGCCCTGATGCAGGTGGCCCAGCCCCTTGGTCTATGCCCAGCAGAGAGGCGGAACGTTGTTTAGAGAGGAAGCATGGTCCAGTCAAAAGGGCACAGGTCTGAGAGACAGAGGCCCCAGGTTTTTATCCCAACTCTGACATTGGCCTGCTCTGTGATCTTGGACAAACCACTTAACCTCTCTGTGCCTCAGGTTCCTTATCTGTAAAATGGGGACAATAATACCCTCCACTCCATGGAAGTGTTTTGAGAATAGAGGTGCAAGAGAAATTCACTGTGGTATATGAGGAATTATCAAGCAAGACAGGCTGGGCAATTGGTTCAAGGAAGGCCTGCTTTGTCCATTTTTTAAAATTGTATTTGTTAAGCATTTACTATGTGCCAGACACTGTTCTAAGTGCTGGGGTAGATACAAGGTAATCAGATGGACACGGTCTTTGTCCCACGTGGGGCTCATAGTCTTAATCCCCATTTTACGGATGTGGTAACTGAGGCACAGAGAAGTGAAGTGACTTGCCCAAGGTCACACAGCAGACAGGTGGCAGACCCGGGACTAGGGCCCAGGTCCTTCTGACTCCCAGCCCCGTGCTCTATCCACTAGGCCATGCTGCTTCTCACTGTTGCAGAGGGCTGAGTTCAGGGTGCAGAAAGTTGGCAGCCACTTGGGAGAGGCAGGGTGAGTGCCAAGGTATAGGATCATTATCATCAGTGTTTATTCAGTTTCCTCTTCATGCAGAACACTTGATCCTTGCCCTGAAGAAGTGAATAATCTAGTAGGAAAGGCAGTAGACATAAACTGACAGTGATGATGGTGGCATTTGTTAAGTGCTAACCATGTGCCAAAAACTTTTTTAAGTGCTAAGATAGATACAAGATAATAAGGCGAGCACAGTCCCTGTCCCACATGAGGTTCACAGTCTAAGGGGAAAGAGCAGGTAATAAACCCTCATTTTATACATGAGGAAACTGAGGACCAGAGTGACTTACGCAAAGTCACATAGCAGTTAGGTGGCAGAGCAGGGATTACAACACAGGTCCTCTGACACCCTTGTTCCATGCTCAAATGATATAACATGCCTTTTGCTACATCCAGCCAATTTCCTTCAAACTACCTCCCACAAAAGCTTCCTTTAAGTGGGCCCAAGCGTGAAAGTCAAATGTTTTTGGTTCAGAAACCAAATGTGCTATTATCTCCTTGCTGTATCCTGGCACTTCTTGTCCATGTCTTGAACCTGAAGTTGGTTACAGGGGTTCAGCCCAGTGTGTTGCTTTTCTCTCCACTTCATCTGCCCACCCCCCACTGTGGTCTTTTTCACCTCACATTTGCTTGTCTTCAATTTTTCCTTTCTTTGTCTGGTAGCCTATAGCCTACCAAAGATGGGTCCATTGTCTTCTGCATCATCTCTCTCCTCTCATACCAAAACTTTCCCAGGAAATTGTGTGAAATCTTTGTTTTGGGAATACTATTTCCTTGTACTAAAAAGCAGGCAATCACCTCAAATATTATAGAGAAGCAGCATGGCTCAGTGGAAAGAGCCCGGGCTTGGGAGTCAGAGGTCATGGGTTCTAATCCCAACTCCACCACTTGTCAGCTGTGTGACCTTGGGCAAGGTCACTTAACTTCTCTGTGCCTCAGTGACCTCATCTGTAAAATGGGGATTAAGACTGTGAGCCCCATGTGGGACAACCTGATTACCTCATATCCCCTCCGTGCTTAGAACAGTGCTTGGCATATAGTAAGCGCTTAACAAATGCCATTATTATTTTTTTTTTTTATATTATCAATAAGTTTTTTGAAGGTGGATAGATGGGCATAAGTATGCATAGGCATGGCCTAGTGGAAAGAAGACTTGGATTCTAATCCTGGCTCTGACACATACTTGTTTTGTGATCTTTGGCAAGTCACTTCACATCTCTGTGCCTCAGTTGCCTCATCTGCAAAGTGAGATACAATACCTCCTTTCCGTCTTAGATTGTGAGCCCCATGTGGGAGCTGATCATCTTGTATCCACCCTAGCACCTAGTTCATTGCTTAGCACATAACATAGTACATGCTCAACAAATACCACAATTATTATTATTATTGTTATTAGGCATACATGTGAAAGTCTAGGCAGGGCACAGGCCCACTCAACCTATTGAGGTTATTTCTCCCAGAGAGTAATTTGAATTTTCTCTTCTCTGTCCCCCAGTATTCACGGTTTGCTTGTACAAGCAAGTATCTAAGGCTGTGCTTTTCACTGTTGCTGCGAGGGCAATGACAAGTCACCACCCTCCAGGGAATCAGGAAGGTCAGGAAGTTCACCCTACATACATCTGCCTGCCTCTCTGAACCACAACAGATAAGCAACAGCTGCTGAACAAGGTTCAAGATATATTACTTCCCTGCTGCCATAAAGACTAGAGCAGATGAAAGCCTTCAGCCATCCTGCCATGCTTCATATAGCATAGGGATATTGTTCAGACTTGAGACATGGCCTGCAAACATCATCTGGGGTAGAATTGAGGAGGGGCAGAAAAAATGCACAAAGAATGAAGTTCTGAATCTTCTGTTCACACTAGGTCTCCAAAGTGTATGATTTACTTTCTTATGAGCTGGAAGGGTGGACTCCCTTCTGCTGTTGTGAGCTATGTGAGGTCTAGAGTTCGGCAGTGTGGAAAGAAAGGAGGATGAAGAGATTGGGAGGAGCTGAGGGAAGGTGAGGTAACAGTCTGCTAAAAATCTATGATGATGATAAAAAGGTTGAGATCCTCCTCTCCCAGGTTGTTAGTACAATGGTCTGTAAACAGTAAGTGCTCATAACACACAAATGACTGAATGATTGTCTGGGTTTATGATGATTGCATAAAGGGTTGAGAGGCAACTTACAAGTGATTAAGCACTGGAACATGGTTCTAAGAGATTTTTACAAAAGAAATCAACCATTTATCCTGTAATTTATTATTATAATTATAATTAATAATAATAATAATAATTCATTCAATGGCATGTGTATGCTTACTGCATGCAGAGCACTGTATTAAGCATTTGGGAGAGAACAATATAATAGAGTTGGCAGACACATTCCCTGCCCACAACGAGCTTACAGCCTAGAGGACAAACTTAGAGTCTAGTGGGTATATGTTAAGTGGTCTATGTTGTGGTACGTACTTACTATGTGCCAAGCACTGTACTAAGCACTGGGGTCAGTACAAGTTATCAGACTGGACACAGTCCCTGTTCCACATGTGGCTCACAGTCTAATTAGGAGGGAGAACAAGTATTGAATTTCTAGGCATCCCCCTGCTTGGAGATGGGGAAATAGACCAAATGATACTTGAGAGCCTTTCCAGCTCTTGGATTCTAACTGCATTGAATTGAGGGAAGGGATTGTGTCTACCAACTCTACTGCACTCTCTCAAGTGCTTAGTACAGTGCTCTGAATACAGTAAGTGCTCAATAAATACCATTGATTGATAGTAGTAGATGTGGACACAAAGACACTTGGCCAGATGGGTGGACTGGCCACACACCAGCTGCAGAGTGTGGCCATATGGAATTATGTGGCAGTTAGAGCACTTCCTGGTACCTTGACTCTGGGACCTTCCCTTTATCAATTAAGAGCTTTCTGTGAAAGGGCTCCTCTGCTCCTGGGAATGTATTTTTGCAATGGGTAGTGTTTGAATGCTCGCAAGATGAGGAGGATCAGTCAGACCTTTCTAACCCCATTTCTCTGAGGGGATTCCCAAGATATGGCCCAATGTTGTTTCTCTCCAATTTTTGGACATCTTTCTCAAAACACCTGTACCATGCTACTTACTCTGAGGATGCAAGGTAAAAAGTAATCACAATTAAAAGGCAGTTTTATTTCTTCACAAAAATCCTGGTGGTGAAAAACCAAACACATTCACCTTAATCTGTGTACAGGTTGGCTCTCAGTTCAGGATGGAAATAAAATGGACTTTGTGGGGAAGCATGCCAGGCCTTACACCTGCAAAGCAAGTGCAGGTGTATAGTAGAGATGAAGCTGAAAGTGGCTAAATATCACACCTGCACAAGAAAGCATGCATGCTACCTACTGTAGTTTCAGACAGCCATGGATGATTATTTGTGGGCGCCTGTGATATTGGCCCCAACTTGGTCATTTGCATAACCAACCAGGCCCACATGTGCTATACATTCAGCTCTTGGGGCTATTTGTGCCTGTATTCCTATACCCATAAGCTGCGAGATCTGCTAAGAAGCTGGGCTGAAGAAAGCCTAACTTGACAGAGACAGAAGCTGACATTTTGTTCACCCAGGTGCTCTGGTACATTTGTTATTGCTCTGCAAAATGTGACTCATACCGAAAGGGAAAAATAATTATCCAGATTGCCATTGGCCAAATGACTACGTGATGTGGTAGGGAGGGACTGAGTCCTTCAAAGTTACCAGGAAATACTAAGGTGGAGAAAAAAACAGGAGGATGATGGTAATCTTTTCTTGGGAAATTATGCCATGTCTAATTTTACTTGTCAGGCATTGCCAGAGGGTCTCCTGTCTACAGAATCAGGATTAAAAAAAACTAGAATAGTGTCTAAAGTTGCTTACCGTTGCCAAGCCAATTCAGAACAACATGTTTTGTTGAAGCTGGGTCAGCTAAATGCCTCAGGAATGCTTCAAGTCCTGGGCACCAAAGACATGAAATGAGGCCTAATGTAAGGTGACCAGATGACCGCCATTTGATTTTTTTTTTAAATGTTTTTTTAAAGGTTCTGCCTCACCTACCAACATTAAGGGACTCCTCTCCTCCTTCTCTATGCTCTTCTCCCTCAACAGACAACCACAGCCACATCCACAGTCACAGTGAGGACCCCCAAAAGCACCAAGGCAGGATACACACTAACTGAGAGATGGAGGAAGAGACTGTGTGTTGAGATTGTGAAATAGAAAGGGAAAAATGGAACAACAGGTAGATGAAGGAAGAGATATGAGAAAGGATGCTTTGCTGTGGGAACGTACTTTCGATTTTGAAATATCAGATTTTGGAAACTCATACAGGGTCAGTTAGGTTTATGGAGCAAGACAATATTCTACCTCTTTTGAGTCCTCTTTTGTTGGGTTTCAAGAGCCCTTGACCTTTTGCTGTGGTTCAATGTGTCAGCTGGAAGTTGTCATCACCACCCAGCTAGATTACCATATCAGTCTCTGTACTGTTTTTGAGCTTCAAGCTTCTCCCCTCTAATATCTTTCCTACACGTATAATTTATATATATATATATATATAATTTATGTATATAATTTTTGCTTTTATTTTTAAAGATGATGTTGTCTTATGCTGTTGAGTCATTTCCGACCCATAGTGACTCCATGGACACATCTCTTCCAGAATGCCCCACCTCCACCTGCAATCATTCTGGAAGTATATCCATAGAGTTTTCTTCATCCAAATACAGAAGTGGTTTACCATTGTCTTCTTCCATGCAGTAAACTTGAGTCTCCACCCTCGGCTCTCTCACATGCTGCTGCTGTCCAGCACTGGTGAATTTTGACTTGTAGCAGATTGCCTTCCACTCACTAGCCACTCACTAGGAATCGAATGGGTATGCCTCTGCTTGACTCTCCCTCCCATAGCTGAGACCAGTAGAGTACTGGAAACTCTCCAGGTGTGATCCTGAGAGGCGAAAGATGACATCACTGACCATAAATTCCTATCCATCTGTGTGAATATAGTTGAAAAGACCAATGGGTAACCGATATAACCTACTACACAACTGTACTTGAAAGTAGGCCTTTGTTGCATTAATGGGATTGGCCCTACAGGGCCTGTCTATTTTTGAAACTACCTCTTGTATCTTCACCTTCACAAAGCCGTTGCTCCAGGAGAACAACCTTTGCTACTGCTGCCTGCCAGGCAAGTCTGTCTGTTACAGTGATCTTCCAAAACAGCTGCTCATATCATCTTGCTAAAATGCCATTCAGAGTGCATCACTCCTCTCCTCAAAAACCTCTGAAGACTACCCTTGTTGCAGAAACTCCAAACCACTGGCTTCAAGTCTCTTGACCAGTTGTCTCTCTTACCTTTCTGCTCTCCTGTGACATCCAAACTCACATACTTAATCCTAAACAAACCTTTCAACTGTACTGGACCTTCCTTCCAGTTTTCCTGTTGGTTGTTTCTCCTCATTAAATTGAAAACTCCTTGAAAGCGGGGAGTTCATCTTGTATTTCTGTTTCCAAATGATTGGTACAGTACTCTGACACATTAGTTGCTCAATAAATCTGTTGATGGTGGTGATGATGATGATAGGTTGTGTCCTTTTACTTTAGTGAGATGAAGAAGAAGAAAGAAGTAGGGCTGGCCAGGAGATAAGGGAATAGCATTAGTGAATGCTTTTGTGACCTTTGTGTTGCTCATAGGATGCTAAAGCCACTTCTATGAAAAAATGTGTCAAAAGGCTGAGGGACCACTGTGGATCAGGTAAACTCATTATAGTGAGTGTAGGTTAGTTTGGGCTTCATTTAGCAACCCGGGAAACAGACCCACCAGGCAAAAAATTAGGAAAGGAGAGAATGAGATTTCAATGACTGCCTGAGAAAGGGAAAGACCTTCATAAGTATCCAAACCTCATCCTTCTAAGGAAAACAAATGTTCCATGGGGAGAGGCAAGATGGTTGTAGATGTCAGGGACTTTTTGGGTGGTTGGGAAATGAATACTCGGCCTTGTTTGGTTTTTATGTTATGGCAGCATCCCAGGGCACATGGTTATAGTCTTAAATGTCTGTCCTGAGCATCAAAAAAACCACCCTTCATGCTGCTCTGGTTTATTTGTAAATTGTCCAAGATATTTACTGACCTGAGTCTGTTTACTGACCTCAGACATTTTGTTCAATGAGTGCTCTTTTGATGTTTCCACTTCCCTCTGCCTGGAAATTTGGTACTGGCCACAAGTACCCCCCTGGAATATAAATTGTTTTTCTTCTCTGAGACCTATCATAATATCATTTACCTCTGGTGGTAAAGAGCAAGCATCTGAGAGGGCAATGAAGTGGGAAATGCCAAATGGTAGTAGTAGCTTTCAGGCTTGGTGGGAGGCAGGATGAGCTCCTCACCATCTGGGAGAGCAGCATGCCCTGAGCCACCATTGAAAAAATGTCAGTGCCTTGGCAATGAGAGCACTGCTATTTCTACTGTAATTTTCCTCTCATTGAGTTTTGGAAATTTGGATGGGAGGTGGACTATCACCTGGTAGATGAGACCAGATATGCCCTGTGTCAGTAGTTCTGCAGTGTGGCCTGCAGCAGCTCCATGTGAAAAAGATGTTGGGCTGTGCTTCCCTAAAGTCTGCCTCCACCATGCTATCACCTTTAAAAATCAATTAGGAAGGACGTTTGTAAATTTAAGGATTGTGGCCTGATCCTCAGAGACTTGTGTCCTTAGTAAGGAACAGGTGGTTAGCACCCTTACTAAAGGAGTTTCATAGAGATAAATTCCTATGGGTCAGGGATCTTGTGTTTTGCTTCTGGGGTACACTTCCAAGCACTGCCCTCAGGGGCTCAAAACTACAATTTATTGAAAGATATGAGTTCTCTCTATTTCTTCTATCCACCCTCCTCTCTGTATTGACTATGCTCTTCAATCAATTAATCAATCATAATTATTGAGCATTTACTGTGTGCAGAGCACGAGAAGCGGCGTGGCTCAGTGGAAAGAGCACGGGCTTTGGAGTCAGGGGTCATGGGTTCAAATCCCAGCTCCGCCAACTGTCAGCTGTGTGACTTTTGGCTAGTCACTTAACTTCTCTGTGCCTTAGTTACCTCATCTGTAGAACTTCTAATAGCGCTTAGAACAGTGCTTTGCACATAGTAAGTGCTTACCAGATACGATTATTAATAATAATAATAATAATAATAATAATAAGCACTTGGGAGAATACAATAGAACAGAGTTGGTAGACATGTTCCCTGTCCACAATGAGCTTACGTCGTCACTTCACCCCTTAAACATTTTGATATGTACACAGCCCTATGGTACTTCTGTAAATATTCTTATACTTTACTATTTCCTTTAAAAAACTATCCCCTCTACTTGTACCTAGAAACCCATACCTTATCAAAACATTTAACACCTCCTCTCTTACCTTCCTGACCACTATCTTCAACTGATCACTTTCCAGTGTTTTCTTCCCCACTGCTTTTAAACACCCTCATGTATCCCTTATCCTAAAAGACTCAGTTCTGGCTCCCCTTCTATTCCCCAACGACATCCACTTCCTTGGAAAACTCATTCACTCCTATGTCCTCAACTACCATTTCTATAAAGATAATTTCCAGATCTATCTCTCTAGCCCTGACCTCTCTCTTTCTCTGCAGTCTCACGTTTCACCCTAGCCTTGATCCCCCTCCTCCTTTGTATATGACAGATCACCACTCTCCCCATCTGTAAAACCTTATTAAACTTGATTCTAATCCCAGAGCTGCCACTTGTCTGTTGTTTGACGTCGGGCAAGTCTCTTAACTTCTCAGTGTCACCGTTTCCTCACCTGTAAAATGGGGATTGAATACCTGTTCTCCCTCCTACTTAAACTGTGAGCCCCCTGTTGGACAGGGACACTGTCTGACCTGATTACCTTGTGTCTGTCCCAACACTTAGTTCTTGACACATAGTAAGTGCTTGATGAATATAATGATAATAATAATAAAAATCACATCTCCTCCAAGAGGCATTCCCTGATTAAGCCCTCTTTTCCCCTACTCCCTCACCCTTCTGTGTCTCCTTTGCACTTGGATCTGTACCTTTTAAGCACCTGATAGTCATTCACTCCACCCCCAGTCCCACAGAACCTATGTACATAGCTGTACTTCATTTATTTTAATGTCTGTCTCCCCCTCTAAGCTGTTGAAAACAACTCCGTTGTATTGTACTCTCCCAAGCATTTAATATAATGCTCTGCACACAGCTAGCACTCAATAAATACCATTGGTTGATGGATTGGTGATTGACTTTTCCACTGAAATTAGGTGAAGTACTCACATCCAGTACTTAAAGTGTAAGTCATGAGAAATGACAGCCTTAGATGGTGAAGAAGTGGGAGACTCCATGAGGGTGGGGATCACATCTACCTACTCTATTTCACTCTTCCAAAGGCTTTGTACAGTGCCTAGCACAGAGTAAGTGCTCAATAGATACTGTGGATTGTCTGGGAAAGAAAAAGTAAAAAAACACATCTGCTGTACAATTGGCTAGGAAACAAGAGGTAGGGGAACCACACTTCTACATGAAATCCTTTCCCCTTTTCTAGGGCAGCCCAGGCCATTGGAAGGACATTGCAGTTGAAGGAATACTGAACATCATCAGAGAGATAGCTCACCTTGCTTGCTGCCCTTTTGGTGTCCAGATCTGAAATCTTACTGATGCTGGAACATCATTAGGTTTCACTCTCCTGAGAACTAGCATCTGGAAACCAGATTGTATAGAGGTGGTCGATATTGGCAAACAGAGGCTCCTGCTTCAAGGAGCCTAAATGGTGGCAAATAGAGTGGTACAGAGCAGCCTTGGCTCCTAACCTCTCAGGCTTTGGGTCCTGACCACTAGATCCTAGTGCTGTAATCAGTGAGAAATAGTTGCTAATCTGTAAAGTGTTAAGAGAATAATATAAACAAATGAAGAGTGAATCTACTTGGCTGATTCATTGCTTACATGGTTTGCGAAACAGACTGTAAATCTGAGCTCTAAATCTGGTGTCATTTAGCATGATATCTCTTTGAGAGGTGAAAAATGGAATACAGGGCTTTCCAAAAGATAGAGGGAACATATTGCATGTGTTTTGTGACTGTTCTGGAAATGAGATGAAGGTTACTCACAATCCTTTAACTCTTTTATCTGAATTGTCCTCATTTGTTCCTCCAAGAACTTAATGAAGTCAAAGATAAACCATTCTATTCTATCTTGAGCACACTGCATCCATCTTAGAACCTAGAGATTTTGTCATTGGATCTGTCTAGCATAATCTTTCTCTTCCATGTGGGCACTGTCTACTTTCTGATGTCCAATACACTAGGTGGGAAATCTATCTTCTGTCTTGTCTATGCACTATGTAGCTGCCCATCTTGACTTTGGTTTTGTACATAGCTTGCACCAAACCTGGGACACCTATACTTCTCATGGTTTCTCCATTTGCAATGTGTGCTTGAAATGATACTTTGAAGAGTCCATTGTTCTTTGGATAACAGCCGGCTTGGTATTTGTTGTTGAACAATGTTCCAATCCCTATTTCACTGATGGCAAGTCAGTGGAGCCACAAGATTCTTGTATCTTCTCCATAGGCAGCTAACTCAATAAACCAACAGTGACATTCTGATTTAATTGAAATGGATCCGTGCTCATTTTCTCCTCGTGCTGCATTCATCATTACATGTTTTGGTTTGTTTATTTCCTGACTTAGGGAGTTGTAGTTTTCTACTTCTTCAATTTCTATACCATTTGTACATATCTATCCTTGCATTTTCCTTTCCAGTTCAGCAGTATCATTTGCAAATATAGCACAGCAAAGAAGAGGTGTGTTAGTTGCTCACCATCAATATTGATTCCCCCCTTCCCAGTTGAGTTTGGTGAAGAGTAACTCTAGTATGTTTGTATCCAGCCTCAGTGAGATTATCCTGCTTGACTCCTTTAAACAACAAGGGATATTGAGTATCATCATTTCTGTTATGTAAATGCAGTTCATCTCTTCCTTATACATATCTAGTTGATTCCAGTTTTACTGAGCACATTAAAAATGGCACTGAGTTCCACCAAGTTTAAAGCTTTCTTGTGATCGATGAAAACAAAGCAAACTGGGATTTAATATTCTCACCATTTTTTTGTTAGCTGAAGGGGAAGTGGAGTTGATCAATATTTGGGTATTTTGAGAAGAATCCAGTTTGTTCTCTGCTGGTATTCAATTGAGGATATTCTTGGTGCAGGCCAGTATGACTCTGGGGAGGACATTGTGTATTTGGAGAGATTAAAAAATCATTGCGGATTGCTGTATTTTTTTAACCTCTCTACATGGCCTTTCCGAGTCTAGCCATAAAATCACGATGGACTTGGAATCAGCAGAGACCAATACTAGAAGAGGCGAGGGTGTAAACAGGAGGACATGGAGGGGTGCCAGGAGGTGCAGAGAACTGGGCCTCCTCGAGGGTTCTCCCTGCCTTCCTCTCTACCTGACCTAAATTAGCACTGTCAGTCTCTTTCTGTCAACAAGGCTGAAGTCATGAATTGAGAGCCTTTTCTTCCCAGTAGGAAAACAACAAAGAGAAGCATACCTAAGGTAGAGTGTTAGCAGCTCACAAAAGCTCAAGAAACTGAGTAAATGAGCATTAAGTGCAGAGGTACCAAAGGTAAATGCATTTGTTTATTCGTCCCCAGGTGCAATAAGACATAACCCTGACAGAGCATCTGTAGCGACACGTTACATCTTGTGGGGACATTGCACCAGGGAAGGCTGACTTCTGTCTCAACATTTGGCCCCTGTGTTTTCCTTTGGCAGGTTTGTGTTTGCTGAGGATCTTTCCACCTGGAATCTGACAAGAAGGTGTTTCTCAGCAGCACTCTCTGAAATGCAGGGCTCTGAGTGGAAGCCAATATACTCACTATCAGAGAAACATGCATTATTATTAAAACTCATACATCACACACTGAAGCAAATACCTTGCATAAGGGAATTGGAATCCTTCACAGGGAACTAGATCCATCACCTTCTAAATCAGGTACATCAGCTAGTGAATCAAATGCATCACCTTTGAATTACATAGACTCCCTGTTGAATTAGATGCATCACCTATTGAATCAAATGCATCAGCTATTGAATCAAAACCTGTACGTCACCTAGTAAATCACCTAAATATTACCCACATTACAAGTTTGGAACAGCTGCATCACCAATAAGTTTAACAGATGACATGTTAAAGCTGCTATAACATTTAAACAATTACCTGAAGAAATGAACTCAATGCATCAGTTACTAGTCCTGGAAGATCAACTTTCAAGGGATGGTAGAATTGGCACATGGACACACGATCAATCCATTTTTTATCTCTCCCTGATACTTCCCTCCCTCTCCAGTGTTATTTCTCCTCCAGATGAATGCTAAGATTAGACTGAGGTTGAGGACGGAATGAAGCACTGATTTTTGATGTATGCTTCAGTGGTGTTTCTGAGGCCTTGAGCTATGACTGATAAGTCCCTTGCATTTGCTCTCATCTTCCTCATCTTGTCTCTCACTGAGCTTTCTTGGCCTTCTCCCAGATTCTCATTTCTGAGTGAGCACTAAAGTGCTCTAGCCATTGTATTTTGTACAAACACACACACACACACACACTCACTTTCTCTCTCACACACACACACAAACACACACACGAGAGAACCATACAGTGTCAATTAGAAAAAAAAAAGAAAGAAAGAAATGAAGACTGCATCTCATTCCATATCACTAGTTATCCCAGGATGGGGAGGAAGGAAGTTCGGCTGGCTCAGGAGAGATAAGAGCATCAAGGCTGAAATGGCCGATACAACTGGACCTGGCTAATGCTCTTTCATCAGGAAAAAGCTGGAAGTCAGGTTTCCGAGAGACTCAGTATAGGCTCAAGCAGTCTTTCCTAAGAATTGGAGTATTGTATCGAGTGTTTCTACTAGATCATAGGGAGAGGAATAACAGAGATTGAGATGAAGAAGCAGATGCAGGGAGAAATGTTAGGGCCCAAAATGATCATTGTATCAGAGAGACTCTTGGAAGGTAGGGATGCAGGGGTGAGGGGGTGGGGGAGGGGAGATATTTTGAAGTAAGACAGTAGAAGCTGTTGTTTTAAATGGCACGTTTGCCTTTTTTACTAGAGCAAAACATTTCCTTGGCAAGGTTAAGACTAAGAGAAAGAAGCTTCTGTTAACAAGAATCTGATAATGCCATTTTCTTCCATAACTTCATATCAGAAAGGGCAAAGGAAATAAAATTTAAAAGGAAAATGGAAAGGAGGGAGCACACATCCCCTGTTCAGATCAAGTTACTTGGCAGTGTGGGCTTTCGCATCAGCCTCAAGACTAAGGTTACCCCACTGTCAT